>NC_092878.1:51690392-51820392 GCF_028372415.1 Notamacropus eugenii | reverse complement strand
GTCTAAGTCTAAGTTTGTGTTGCCCAGATGCAAACCAGGATCTGGAGCCTGCAAAGCTCAGACAGGGAGGGTAATCAGGTAATTAGACTGTACCCTAGATTACTGACAGCCCCTGAAAAGTTTGTTGCTCTTTGGCTTGAGCCACCCTGAGATCCTTGAAGGACACAGTGCTCAATACCAAGGGAATGCAGTGTCAGAATCCATATAGTACAACCCAGGACCCTATAAGGCCTTCGGGGAAGGTATTATAGCTATGTTCCAGTACTGGAAGGACTGTGGAAAAGTGATTAGACTTGTTCTGTTTGGCTGTAGAGGGAAGAACTAGGAGTGATGGGTAGAAGTTGCAAAGAGATCATCTTAGGCTTGATATCAGGAAAAACTTCCTAACAATGAACAGTTGTCTAAAAGTAGGGTGGCTTGCCTTGATAGGTGATGGATTCCCCCTCCTTGGAGATCTTCAAGTGGAGTCTGGATGATTGCTTGTCAGGTATGTTTTATGGGAATTCCTTCATAGACGGGTTGGGCTAGGTGTCATCTGAAGTCCCTTCCAACATCCAGATTCTATGATTCTGTGTAACTCTCAGTACCCTGAGGCAAACATAAGAATATAAGATGTAGAAGAGGAGCTCATCTGCCTTGCAAAAGGGAAAATGCTTACTGGGAATGCTTCATGCTAATAAAATAGCAAGACTGGCTAAAAAATGTTGTCTTGACAACTTCTTTGTGTTAGGTGAGAAATGGGGTCTCGTAGGCTAATGAGAGATTCATGCTGATTGACTGATTTAGCCACTGATACGTAGAACAAAGACCCCTTTAATTTCCTATTCGATCTTGGGTAAATCACTTATCCTCTCCTCCTCTAAATTTCCTTATCTGTAAAGTAGGGTGTGTGTATATGGGGAAGGGGAGATAGATGATCCCTAAGGTCCCTTTCCAAACTCTAGAATCTATGATCCTGTGGTCCCATCCTCTTTTAGATATGCACACACAGTGACTGTTGGAACCACTTTCGTCCTAGAAAACGACTATAGAACTTGTCAAAGTGCTTCAAGGGCATAGGCAGGAGCTAGTTCCAAGAGTCAGTCTACCCTTTGGCATGGACTGGCTTTGGCCATTCTGGATGTTGGTGTTTTCATTTCTTATGACAAATGGTTCCATTTTCCAGCTTGAAGTTGCTGTTAATTTTTGACACTAGATGGTGCTGTAATACTAAGATTTACAGAGAAATGTTCACAACTACTGGAGAATTTAGTTTCTTTACACTGCCAAATGTCACTAAAAAAAAAAAAAAACAGCCTTTTGATCCTGGGTATCAGCATCATCATTAGCTCTGGCATATGGAAGAAAGAACTCCATAGCTTTGTCTTCATTTTCTGGAGGATGGGTTGAGTCTAATGTTTCGAAAGAAGCTAGTATCAAGATGAAGGTGTGGCCCAGGGGACCTAAATCCTGGTAAAGTCTCTTCCAACTCTAAATCCTATGACCCTATAATCATGTTGTCTCTGGTTCTGGACTCCATAACTAGGGAGGGGCATGAAGAATTTTAAGTCTGGGAGGAAGGTGTAGAAATAATGAAAGTATTCAAAAATAGGGCCTAGGAGGAAAGGCTAAATCAATCTACAATCAAAAACCATTTATTATGCATCTGTTAGGTAACAGGCACTGTGCATGACACATGGGATGCAGAGATAAATGTGATATTGTCCTTGTCCTCAGGGACTTACATTCTAACGTGGAAGGCAACATGAGTGTACGTGAGGGTATCACTCCCTTGGGGATGTGTGATGGAGGTCAAGATATTCCCTTGACGTCCCCACCTATTTCAGAGTAAGTGCAGTTATCCTCTGACTACTTCTTATTAGCTACTTTGACCTTTTATTGGACCATTGAGCTGGAATTCCCTGGATATACTCAAGGGATAATCCCAGGCCCTCAGGTCTTCTCCTTCTTCCTGATGACCTTGAGGTATAAGGATGAGTTCTCTGAGTTCCAGAATGTTGGTAGGGGAATGGCCTTCCCCCTCCCTGATTCAGACTCCATGAGCACATGGTCTCTTAGACAAACCTGTGTTTGGGATAGGTCCAACTGTTGTTTGAGTCTTCTTTCCTTTAGGAAAGGAACTTGTGTGATCTCAAAAGGCAGCTGGTGTGTTTCAATTTGTCAGGCATGTGAGCAGGGAGTTAGTCATTACCAGAGCATCTGTGGAAAAGACAGATTGGGACACACACACACACACACACACGCACACACACACACACACACAGACACAGAGAGAAAAAGAGACAGACTTCAGGGTGAAAAAGGGCTTACTTGTCTTTGACTGGGCTGTACTCAGTGGAGGTGAAAATAGTTAATGTTCTGAAGAATCTGATTTCTTTCCTTATTAGGCAGCCTGGTGGTAACTCAGTCCCAGGGAACACACCATACTGATGTTGGCCTTCATGTGGATACCTTATCAGATTTAACCCTACTGCAGTTCAGAACTCCTAAACTCAAGCAATCCACTAGCCTCAGCTTCCCCTGGTGGCCGGAGTTACAGGCGTGTGTCACCACACCTAGATACTACGGCATTTTTTTGGGGGGGAGGGGGACAGGTCTGTACATACGAGGGCCACAGTTTCCACCTTTTTGCCGATGCTCACAGTTTCCTTAGGGAACTCCTGGTTTATTCTGCTATCAATCAAACCTAAGTCCTCTTCTTCCTCAGTCCAGAGAAACTGGGCCACCATATAGGCTGCCACAAATATCTTTGGTAAAATGACTGGAATACATTGTCCAGTAAAAGACAATAGATAGAGTACTGGACCTGGAGCCAGGAAGACCTCAGGGTACAAATTCCAGGCAGGAAGTGATCTTCCAGAAGTAAGAGGTTTCTGAACCATGATGGAAAGGTGTGGGACAAATGGAGAGAGCTAGTTAATATGAGGTAGGATTTGAACTCAAGTTCTTGCTGGCTACAAGTTCAGCCCTCTATCTACTATGCTGAAAGTTTCATCCACAGTAACATCTAGACTTGCCTCATCTCCTTCAGGAGCTCCTCTCTACTTTCCTCCTACCAAGTTTATTTCACTGACCTTTTCTTCCTTTCTTTCCTTGAATCCCGAATGAACAGATCAATCATGACCTCTCACTGCCTCTTATCTGCAGGGCCTGGGGTTGTCCAACTAGTTCTTTCAGGTTTCTGGGCTTTAGTAATTTCTATTCCTACAGATTCTCAGTTTCTTAGACCTTCTTTGAACATTGTTAGCCATCGTCTTCTCTCAAGGAAAAGTTCTTTGGCTCTTTTAGGTTCCTTTTCCTTCTTCTTTCAGTCATAGAGAGCCCTAGAGGGTTTCTAGTCCAAACTGAAAGATATTAATGATTTACTTGTGATCATATAGCCAATTAGTTCTTATGTTAATGGAAGTATGTTGGGTCAAGTTCTGAAAAGTCATTTTTCCCCTTACTATTATGGGCAGCCAGGTGACACAGTGGTTAGAATGTTGGATGTCGGGAAGACTCATCTTTGTAAGTTCAAATGTGGCCTAGATATTTTCTAGTTGTGTGACCCTGGGCAAATCACTTAACACTGTTTGCCTCTGTTGCTCATCTGTAAATTGAGCTGGAGAAGGAAATGGCCAAACCACTCCCATATGTTTGTCAAGAAAACCCCAAATGGTGTTGTGAAGTGTTGGACATGACTGAACAACAGTTTTGCAGCTGAGGTCTAGATCTCAACAGGGAGACGAGGTTTCTAAGGAACTTGAGCTGCCTTGATACCACAGTTGGAATCTTAAGCTTCTGACTGGGTAGCTGGAACCTCAGCACCACCTGTGGAAAGGGACTTGCCTTTGGGGGCTTTTGCCAAAAGACAGCACAGAGTCTGGGTAGAATTTAGGGCCAGGAAAACCTGAGTTCAAATCCTTTCTCTCGTGTTTAATACTGGATCAGGAACAGGCCATTTGAACTTCTGTTTCCTCTTCTGCGAAATGGGAATAATAAAGCCTATAGAAACTACTTTGTAGGGTTGTGAAACTCAAATGAGATAATGTACTAAAAACGCCTTTTCAACGTCCCTTGAAAAATTTTTTCAAGTAATAAGTGCTTTAAAAAAATATTGCACCTCCTTTTCACTGCCCCCTTCCTCACTTTGAGAAAATTAAAGAAAAAATAGGCCTAAAAAGTAAATACTTTGATATATAGCTAGCGTGGGAAAACAAATTCCCACATTAGTCATGTCTGAAAGTGTGTTTCTTTCTGCATTTTAAGGTTAAGCAAATTTTATCTTTGGTCTCTTGGACTTGTGGTTTGATCAGTTACAAAGTCTTTCCAAGTTATTTTTCTCTGTAATACTACTATCATTGTATAAATTGTTCTTAGTTCTGCTGACTTTTCTCTGCATGAATTTATAGTTTATTCCAGTTTCCTTGGAAACTGTCCATTTCCATTATTTCTTAGGGCACAATGATTTATTTCACTACTACAATTTGTCTAGTCATTCCCCAATAAGATGAAGCCACCTTAGCTCCCAATCTGAGGCCGCCATGTTCTTTGCCAAGAAAATTCCCAAATGGGAGGTCACAACTCTAGCAGAAACAAGACGAAATGCGGTAAGTTGCATTTCTCCAATTATTTATAATAATCATTGCTAACATTTATATCACACCTACTATGCACCAGGCACAGTGCTAAATGCTTTAGAAATATGATCTCATTTGATTATTAGTGATTGAGAGCAATTTTGTTTTCATATGATTGTTGATTGCTTGGATTTCTTTCAGGGAAAACAGCGTGTTCATGTCCTTTGATGATTTGCCTATTGAGGAAGGACTTTTTAAAATTGAAAGTACTATCTTAATGTCATGTATTATTTTAATTTTACTTAATATTGTTTTTATTTAGTGTTTTAAAATTTAAAATTTCATTTATTTAATGTCACTTATTTTTATTATTTTATTATAATTATTATTACTTACTCTTAAATTATAACTGCCCAGTGTATTCACTGCATATAGACATCAAACTTAGGGTAAAGAAGGAAGTTGGAATGGCATAAATTTTATCTTTAAAGCTATGAGAGTTAATAAAAATCAAAGCTCAGAATATATATATTTTTTAATTTTTGGAGCAGGGAAAGCAAGGCAATTGAGGTTAAGTCCAAGGTCACAGAGCTAGTAAATGTGTTAAGTGTCTGAGACTCGATTTGAACTCCGGTCTTCCTGACTCCAGGGCTAGTGCTCTACTCACTACACCACCTAACAGTCCCTTAGAAGATAATTTTTAAAAAAATTATGGTTCAAATCCAATCAGAGGGGTGAATGCTTTAATATCTCACCTCAGACACTTGACACTCACTAGCTGTGTGACCTTGGGCAAGTCACTTAACCTCAATTGCCTCATCCTGGGTCATCTCTAGTCATCCTGATGGATATCTGGTCATTGAATTCAGATGGCTCTGGAGAAGAAAGGAGGCTGGTGACCTGCACAGCCCTCCTTCACTCAAAACAAAGTCAAGTGCAAGTCATGTCATTATTTCTCTGATGACATGGTCTTCTTTGGCAATGAAGGAAGAACACACACTTAAATGTGTTAGGGATCTTAGTAATAAGAGTATTGCCTCTAGGGATATGGACTATATTTCAACCATGCCTTCTTTGGTCCAAGGTTTGTCTTCAAGGCTCTATTATTTTCTTTCATCCTTACAGATAGATGGTAAGGAAATACACGATTCTTTGAAGGACACTATGAGAGAGATATCTTTGTTTGAAGACCCTCATTAAACAATACATAATAAATTTTTATTTTCCATCATTAGTTCTGCTTTGTTTGGTCTCCAGGAACATCATGCAGGATAAACTCATCACCCGAAATCCCATCATCATGATTCACTCAATTTTAATACTCAAGACCTTCTCAAGCATCCTCACTTTCCTCTTCTGTCTTTAATCGAAAGGCTGGAGAGCAGAAGAATAAACTCCCGCAAAGCCTTCCTTTATGGAAGGCTCAGAACTTTTCAAGTAATGCTTCCCTTTAAAAATTTTTATTTTTAGTTTATGGAATAAAACAAGCATTTCTATAACACAGTACAATAAAAAGATGGTTGTACATGAAACTGCAAATATACTTTGCACAATTTGCTACTCCTTTAGAATATACAACAAAATTATCATGTATATTTTTCCCTTTTTTTCTCTCCCCCAAGATGGTTACCATTAGACACAAATACACACATATATCTGTATCTATATATACATATACACATATATATACCCACATACATACACATATGTAAAATCATTCTATACATACTTCTATTTATCAGTTCTTTCTCTGGATGCAGATCGTGTCTTTCTTCCTATGTCCTTTATAGTTAATTTTGATATTCACAATAAACAAAATAACTTATTCAAAATCATTCATAAAACAATCTTGCTGTTGCTGTATATAGTGTTCTCTTATTATATCTAAAGGGTATAGGTATTTTAATAACTCTTTGGGCATAATTTCAGATTGCTCTCCAAAATGGTTTTACAATTTTTACATTTTATAATTCCGCAAACAATGAATTAGCATCCCAATTTTTCCATGTCTTCTCTAACATTTGTCACTTTCCTCTTCTATCATTTTAGCCAATCTGGTAGGTGTAAAATGATATCTCAAGGTTATTTTAATGTGTTTCTCTAATCAACAATGATTTAGAGCATTTTTATATGACCATAAGTTGTTTTGATTTCTTCATCGGGAAACTGCATATTCATATCCTTTGACCATTTATTGACTGGAGAATGATTTGAATTTTTATAGATTTGACAAGGTTTACTATTTGTAAATTTCCCTCCATCTTATTTTTACTTTACTATTTTCCTTTTCAGCCTCTCTTTTTACCCTATCCTTGTTTTGTTGTATTCAGATTCTTTTTTTTGATCATAACTTTCAAGAAATCTGACAGTTCTTATACTGTCTCTCCTTTATCCATTCTCCAGATCAGTTGTTCTTCTAATGAGACATTTCTGATTTTCTTCTATTTTCTTGGTGTCTGATGCAGAATTTAAAAAGGGCAAGAAAATTTTAAATTGAAATGGAATTTTCTAAGTGGATTTTCTTATTTCTTAAGTCATTGTGTATTTAGTACCTTCTTAACCTATTTGCATTGGATATAATTGTTGCTTTATAAATATCCATAGAGTGCAAACTGTACACCAGATATCAGAGTGTACAGAATACAGCATCACTGAGATCAATCCTCATTCTCCTCTACCTTCCTGTAGCCTTTGATTCTATTAAACATCTTCTTTTACTTGATTCTATCTTCTCTCTAGGTTTGTGAGACACCACTCTCTCTCCTGGTTTTCCCTTTAACCTATCAGTGTCCTTTGCTGGATCCTTGTCCAAATCACACCCTGGTTGAGAGCTGTGAAACACAACTGTAGGCTTGACCCTGGTTGGAATTCCAGTAAGGTCTTTTGCTGGCCTCAGACCCTGTCAGCTTTCTGGAAGGCTCTTTGGGTTCAAAGCAACAGAACTTTGGGCTTACCCCTTGGTCGGAGCTCCCTGCCATGATTACTCAGCTGAGGGACCCAGAGCAGGCTGGTGGCTGAATTTGAGATACCATTCCAGGGTTAGAGCCATATAATTACTGCATGTTTCACTTTGTGTTACTTGCCCAGTACATAGCCTCAGGTTTTGTCTGTTCTTTGTCACAACCAACACCCTTAGTCTCAGGTCTCTTCCTCTGTCCACACTGGATATGTGATCCAGCTATGGTGTGAGTGACAAAACTGCCAGATGATGCCTGTTCCTGCTCTCTACTTTGCCACAAGCTTATCCCTGCTGAATCTGGTATCACTTTGTGCCTTGGTACATAACTTTACCCTAAGTTGAGTCCCCCTAATGGAAGGTTCTGAGCTGAGGCGCCTTCCTGGCTAGACTCTCTCCTTAGTGCCATAGATCTTCGTCTCATTATGCCAAATTGGGATGGAAAAATGACTGACTGATTTTTTCCTTGGATTTCCCAATCTGGTGTTCTTTTTAGGTTGTTATAGTAAACATTGAAGAGAGTTAGGCTGTATTACCCTCTCCTATTCCTCTCTCTTTGCTCAAAGAGAGCTCAAAAGTTGTTTTTATTTACAATATTGTTATTGTATAAATTATATTTCCTGGTTCTATTCATTTTATTATGCATCAGTTCAGACAAGTCTTCTCTGCTTTGTCTGACACTGTCTCTTTCATACTTTCTTTTTCCAAAAGGAAGTTTTTATTAATATCTTTGGTTTCTTACATCATCCTAGTTATCCCCCAAATCCCTTCCTCTGTCCCTTTCAGAAAGCCATCTCATATAACAAATAGTAAATTTTAAAGAGGAAAAACAAAAACCACACAACTGATTGATGCATTGAAAAAGTCCAAAAAATGTGTGATATACAATCCCTATAGATTTCTTACCTGCATGCAGGAATGGTCTTTTGTCATTTCTAATGGCAAAATAATATTCCATATAATTTACTTTATTTTGTTTGTCTATTCCCCAATCGATGGACATCCCCTTAGATTCTAGTTCTTTTGCTGATACAAAAAAGCTGCTGTAAATATCTCTGTATATTTTGCAAAAAAATATTTTTTGGTCCTTTTCCTTTGATCTCTTTGGAGTATGAACCTAGTAACTGCGTCACTGTATCAAAGAATAGTACCGTTTAATGACTTTTTGGGTACAGTTTCTGATTGCTTTCTTGAATAATGGGACCAATTCACAGCTCCATCAACAGTTCATTAATTGTCTACTTATGGAGTTGCAGTCATATCTTTTTTAGGGGGTGTATTGGCAAAGACCCTGGCATACAGAGGAGGGCCTGCTGTACAGGTTCTTAGATCTGCTTTTCTAAAAGGAAAGCGTCTTTTGAGGGGTCAACAATCTACCTTCATCAAGCACATATATCATTTACTTAGTTCAGAGGAAAAAGTCAGCACCCTGAACTTCAGAGAAAATACAAAAAGAAATTACAAACAAAAATTGCTAACAGACAGACCAAAAGACAGGGCTTCCAACTGTCTGACATCGACAACACATACATCATGACCCTTTGGTCATGGTTTCTCTTTAGAAGCACCAACATCTGGGTTTTCAAAGCAAGGGGCTTTCTTAAAACGGCTCCCCAGAATCTCATCTGGCACAGGAAGCTTCTTCCAAAAAATAAGCCGCAAAGCAAAACCTCACCTCAGAATACACATACTCTTTTCATTACCCCTCATGACCCAGTGCCTCATGAGCAATCAGCCAAAGGTATGGGCCATCATACGAAATAAGCCTCCCCTAATTGAGCCTCCCTCAGCAGACCCACCTGAGACCTATCAATGGGTGGAGAAGATTTTTAACTCCAATTACAGGGACCAAACTTGGTCATTACAATTAAACATTGTTCAGTATAAATTTATATTTCATTCTTTCCACTTTAATTGTTATAGTCCTTGTGTATATTATTTTTCTGGTTCTTCTCATTTTACTTTATATCAGTTCAAGTCTTCCCATGTTTCTTCGGATCAATTGTTTCTTATGGTCCAGTAATTTTCATTTATATTTATGTGTGTATATATATGTATATTATAATGCTCATTGAATTTTTGTCTAGTTCTTTATTATCACAAGAAATAATGCTAGAAATAATTTTGGTGTATATAGGACCTTCCTTTCTCTCATTAACCTCTTTGCAGTATATGCTTAGCAGTGGGATTTTTGGGTCAAAGGGTGTTGACAGTTTAATCCACATATCATAAACTTTCTAGGCAGGTTAGGCAACTAGAAGATAGATTACTGGACTTGGAGTCAGGAAAATCTGAGTTGAAATCCTGCCTTGGATACTTACCAGTTATGTGAGTTGAGGCAAGTCACTGAACATCTTAGCGTCAATTTCTTAATTTGTAAATGGTGATAACAGTAGTGCCTATTTCCCAGGGCTGTTGTGGTGTAAAATGCTTTGCAAACCTTAAAGTGATATCTAAATGCTAGCAATTATTATTAGTATGATTCCAAATCGCTTTCTGGAACAATTGGACCAATTCATAATTCCATGAACAGTATATTAGTACACCTGTGTTTCTATACCCCTCCAGCATTGAGTTTTTCCATCTCTGACAATTTTCAGGGTGTGACATAAAATCTTAGTGTTGTTTTGATCAACCTTTCTTTTATTATTAATGATTTTAATTGTTATTTAATTTCATATGGTTATTTAATGATTTGGAATTCTCCTTTTGAAAATGGTTCATTTTTTGACCACCTATCTACTGCGGAATTGCTCTTAGCTAGTTGAATTTGTACATAATTGGTATTTTTTTGTAGAAACTATGGTGTTTAAAAATTATTTCCATGATACTTATTATATTCTTAATAAAAACTCCTGAAAGCCTAGTGACTTCTGAACCGCATAGATGAATTAAAGGGGAAAGAAATAGTCTATCTCCCAGAAAAGTCTTAATTATCTAATAATGTCTCCTTAATGAGATCTTAGGAAAATCAATGATCTGGCCTTAAACATTGACCCTATTTTCACACATTCCTCCATCTTATCTTTTTTTGGAATCAGTACTAATTGAATATGGAAGAGAGCTATTTTCCTTTCCTTAGAGTTCTTTTGTGGGATTTCCATCTTAGTTATCTTTAGTTGGGTTAGCTGGCTTCCCAAGAGTCTTTTCTAGTCCAGAAATATCAGTGACTTCTCCTTATGCTACATATGAAACAGAATTTGAGGTAGGAATGAGATCTTGGATGAAGACTTCTCTTCTCCCCATTCTGACTCCTTGGTGAACCAACTCTACTCTGTCCTTCTGTTTTGAATAGCTAGCCTCTTTTATCATATCTCTTATTATGTCCAAGCTTCAGTTCTGGATCTGTCCCACTCACTGTGCCCTGAGTGACAAAAATCATATGACTGTTTTGATTGGGTCCGCTACAAATTTATGTTATATAACTTGAACTAGGTCCTCACTGCTGCTAGGTAATCCTATTATATTTCTTTTATTAACTCACTATTCCATTCTTCACAGTGGCTCTTCCAAACCTTTTCATCCCTCCTGAAACTTCCCATGGCTCCCTTTTCTCCCACTCTCTTGGCTGAGACCCTTGCTTCATATTTTACTGAAACAATTGAGACCTGTGAACTCTCGCTTCTCCCCTCGTTCTCATCTATTACTCAGGTACCTTCTGCCACCATATTCTTCTTCACCCCTATCTCTCATGATGAAGTGGCCTTATTCCTTACCAAGGCTAGCTCCTCTACTTGTTCAGGCAAACTCATTCCATCTCATCTCCTCCAAAGATTGCCCACTCTGTCATCCTACTCTTACACTTACTTTCAATCTCTACTGGCTTATTGCCTACAGCCTATAAATATGCTCATGTCTCCCTATCCTAAAAATCCCCCTCACTTAAATCTATCCCTGCTAACTATTGTTCTATATGTCTTCTGCCCTTTGTAGATAGACCCCTTGAAAAGGCCATCTATAATAGGTACCTCCATTTTATCTCCTCTGACTCTCTTAAACCCTTACAATATGGCTTCTGACCTTATTCCACCAAAACTACTTCCTTCAGAATTACTAATGATCTCTTAATCGCCAAGTTCAATGGCCTTTTCTCATTCTCCTTGATCTCTCTGCAGTCTTTGGCACTGTTGATCACTCTCTCCTCCTTGATACTCTCTTCTGTCTAGGGTTTTGGGATGCCATTCTCTCTTGGTCCTCCTCCTACCCATCTAACTGCTTCTTCTCTGTCTTCTTTTCTGGATTCTTTTCTAAATCCCACCCTCTAACTATGGGTATCCCTTAGCCCACTGTCCTGGACCCTCTTCTCTTCTCCCTCCATACTTCTTTACTTGGTGATCTCATCAGATCCCATGGATTTAATTACTATTTCTGTGGTGATGATTCTAAAACCTATCTATCCTGTCCCAATCTCACATCTCCAACTGCCTTTCAGACATCTCAAACTGGATGTCCAGTAGATACCTTAAACTCAATATATCCCAAACAGAATTCATTATCTTTCCCCCTAAACTCTCCCTGCCTCCTACCTTCCCTATTACTCTTGAGGACAACACCCTCCTTCAGGTCCCTCAGTCTCACTACCTAGGAGTCATCCTGGATTCCCCACTGTTTCTCACACCCCACATCCAAGCTGTTGCCAAAGTCTGTTGATTTTATCTTTGTAACATCTCTCAAATTTGTCCCCTTCTCTCTTCTGTTACTGCCACAACTCTAGTGCAGGCTCTTATCATCTTATGTCTGGATTATTGCAATAGCCTTCTGGCAGGTCTTCCTCCTCAAGTCTCTCCCCACTCCAATCAATCCTTCATTCAGCCACTAAAATGACTTTCCAAAAATGCAGGTATGATTATGTTACTTCCATACTTAATCAACTCCAGTGGTTTCCTCTTGCCTCCAAGAATAAATACAAAATGCTCGGTATTCAAAGCTACTCATAAATAACCTAGCCCTACCCTACCTTTCTAGTCTTATATCTTACTTCCTGTCATATACCCTTTGATACAGTGACATTGGCCTCCTGGCTGTTCTATGAATAATGCACACCCTTTCTCAGTTCTGGGCATTCATCCTTGTCCACCCACCGTTTCTGGAATGCTTTCCCTCCTCCACTGTGACTATTGACCTCCTTGGCTTCAAGTCCCTACTAAAATCCTAACTCCTAGGGAAACCTTCCCCAAATCCCTCTTAATTCCAGTTACTCCCCTCTGTTAATGATTTCCTATTTATTCTGCATATCGTTTGCTTTGTACATATTGGTTTGCATTTAGATTATAAAGTCCTTTTGCCTCTTTTTGAGTCCCCAGAGCTTAGCACAGTGCCTGACACATAGTAGGTACTTAAGAAATGTTTACTGGATGATTGATTTGTACTATATAATAGGATAATTGATATTTCAAGTTCTGAGTTTATTAATGAGTTTATTTCACATAACCAAAACTTCCATGACTTTTTGTTGATTAACTTTTCAGACTGAGACTTAGATAAATAGTGTTCTCAGTCATTAGAGGAAAATTAATTTGGTTACTCCAGAATAGACTCAGTCTGTTTTTGAAATTTATTATACACTCAACACCATCCAGGAACTATAAGGTTTTGAACTTAGGTCATCCTGACTCCAAATCCAAGCTCTATTCACAGGTTCTTTTTATACATTATTATTTTAATAGTGGACTAACTGGTTCCATAATGTTAGATTTAGATAACTGTAGGAAACAGGAGCAAGTTATCCTGTTTCCTAGTCGTCAGTACTAAACTTCACATAAAAAACCCTTAAGTTAGTAATATTGAAAGAAAAAATAATGTCGGACTCTGTGTTTTAAGCACCAGTCTGCTAGAGAAAATATTATTTAATTTAGCTTTATTCTACATTCAAGCTATTTGTAACTTGGAGATAGAGGACCAACCTGGCATAATTCCCTGGTACTGTCTGACATGCCAACTCCACCCAAATGATTTGGGAGTCTTGAACAAGATTACATGTTAAAATAGTGTTTGGGGTTAATGTTCAAAATAATAGTCATTAGTTAGTTCCTTAGTTAACCATTCCCCTCAAATGAAAAGAAAAGTCTCTTTCCTTTTAACCTTGAACTCAGCAAAAGTAGACCCTATTCTTAGGTGAGTCTTGCCTTTTAATTCCTTCAAGTGGATAGGGAGGCAAAGATCTTATCTAGACTAAAGTTCAGTTATTATCCTGCATCCATTTTCCCATGAAAAGCCTTTGCTTTTGTCCTAATAACTTTCCTAAAGAGAAAAGCCTGGAAAGGTTTTTAGGCTGGAGAAAATGGTATTTTCTATTATTTTCAGTTGAACTAAAAAAGAAGTTTTTAATATGATTCCTCAGCAATCATTCCCAATTCAAGGGTCTGAAAGCTGTTTTACTTAAAAATAGCTTAACACAAGCATCATAAGTATTGATGATCCCTCTGATGTGTCCTTACAGGGAGCCAGAATAGTGCCTGGAAATATGATGGGAAAGATGTAGAAAAAGACTCAACTTTGGCAAACCATTCATTTAGAAAATTATAAGGAAACTCTGGTTGGACTTTCCTCATTGTTAGAAAGAAGGGGAAAAAAGGTGGAAATTGACAACAAAGACAAGAGAAGCTCATTTTCCATTTCAATTTGTCTTTTTGAATGACTAGTCTTTGGTCCTCTTGGAGGATAAATTGCATTTGAAATGGAATCTTCTTAATGACTTATCTTTCAGGCAGGTATTGTGCACACCTTTTAAATGCATTTTACATGTAGGGGGGCATGGGTGGGATGGGAAGATGAATTATGAAGAAGTTAAGAGGAAAATAATTTCAGGAGGTAATGGATGAGTTCTGTCCGGAAGATTAATCAGGGCAGTTGCAAGAGAGTGCCAAATGCATAAGTGAAGTAGAACTAAATATCTGATTGTAATTAAAACTTTAGGCTTCTAATGGCTGCATGAAAGATATTTTAATAAACGTGAAATGCACTTTCTAAATGGCACGCTAACTTTTAATGACTTGGGTGTTTTGTTTGATTAGTAACCTGGACTGTTAAATTAAAGCCAACTGCAAGTGAATGATAAAATATTGATGGTTTCAGGCAAGTGAATTGGGGGAGTTATGCTTGACAGATTTTTGGTATCATTAAGGATTTTAACTGGTGGAAAATATATATTGCTGGTGCTTAAAGATAGTTAAAGAGGAGCTTCCTGTTTTTATACCCTAGTTTTAATTTTACAGTAATAATGGGGGGAAAATCTGAATTATTCACAGATGGTTGGTCAAGAGGGGTCACTTAATTAAAAAAATGTTATTTTAATTACACCTGTTTCTCATTCCCTGCATGGAAAATTAAATATTCAGCAGGGTTTGGTTATTTCTGTTTCATGGAGGACTGGGAACTTTGCTGAGTCTTATGAAGGAGTAGGAGAAGGTGGCAGAAGAATTTTTGCTTCTTGGTGGTTTGCAGAAGAGGATTTGAAAAGAGATTGTATTGGCAAAGCTTTAGGAATGATGCAAAACAAAAACTTGGATATAATTTAAAAAACAAGCAAACAAACCCTGGTCCATTCCAGAGTCTTTAGTACCTCAACTAGTATGTTTCCTTTCCTTAACTCAAAGGATTTTCTTGTTGTCTGGCTCCATTAAGTGGGTGTTTCAAAGGATCTTCATTTATAGAGCCTAGTGTATCCTGTTTCTTGTGTTAATCTTTGTGAGAATCTTTTAACTTTTTAAAAATTCCTTTAAAAAGCCTAAATGAAAAGTAATTCGAAGGCTCTCCCCTCTTTGCAGAAGTTTAAGACTCTGGCTGCAGAATGGTGCATATATTGCCAGACATAGGGTTGGTAACTAAGCTGTTTTTAAAAAAACCTTTCTTTTAACCCTAGGATTGGAATTTAAGAATGCCTTAAATGATCAAACTGGGTCAGCTGACATAGCACATTTGGACATACTAGAGATAGCAGGATGAAACTTTGTTTCAAAGTAAGATTATAGTATCTGCTTGTAATTATATTTAAAGAGCATTTGTATAGATTGGAGAAATTATAGTAAAATTTTTAAAAATTCTAAAAATGCATCAGTTGATATCATTGACATTCCTGGTCCTTTATTACAAGAAGTGATTTTCTGGATAGGAGACAAAGGAGGGAAATATCTTGGGGAAAAAAGGTGATGTAAGAAACAAAAGCTATGAATGATTTTTTAAAAGAAAAAGAATACATACATTACCAAAATATGTCCCCCGTTCTGGAGGTAGATACAAAGTATCACAATATAATAACATTCTATTGTAAGTGAAGGATAATTTTTTCCTCTAAAAAAATACTCTTTGACATGTGGGATGACTCTTGGGGAGAGGGAAGGGGAGGGATCCTTGGCATAATATAAGGAACAGAAAAGTCAATAAAAATCATTTAAAAAATAAGTGAAGGATCGGTTGGGAGGAAGTAATGAGAAGATCAGTAGCCAACCAACAGACATTTGCTAGGTGTCTGCTATGTATGAGACACTGTACTGACACTGAGGCTACAAAGACGAAAATGCCCATCCTCAAGGAACTTATTTCTATTGAGTACATAGAAAAGTAGCAGCAGACTATATACAAAATACATAAATGAAATTTTCTTTAGATGAAAGGAACAAGACATTGGGGATAGTGATAAAGAACGGTTGATACTGGGGTGACATTGGTGCTTTATTTATAGATGGCAGATATGTGGGCACAGCGGATAGATCCCTGGTCCTGGAGTCAGGGGATGTTAGACATTTATTATCTGTGGGGTCCTGGGCAAGTCACTTCATCCCGTTTGCCTCAGCTTCCTCATCTGTAAAATGAGCTGCAGAAGGAAATGGCAAACTACTCCAGTGTCTTTGCCAAGAAAACCCCAAACAGGGTCACGAAGAGTTGATACAACTGAACAATATTCCTCATGTAAAAGAAAATACAGATTACTTTTCAATTAAAAGTGTCTATTTGATATCTGGCTGAGGCAACTAGTTGCTGGTTTGCAGATGGATAATAGTGCCCCATAAAGGAACAGTGTTTGGAAAAAAACCAACCCTACAATTTTTTTCATTAATGAAGTGTCCAACTTCTTCCATTTGGTGCCTTATTAAGGTCATTGGCAAGTTGAGGGAGGATAAGGCCTTAAGTAGATAAAATGAATCCATAACTGTTAGATGCTCTCCTAATAGGTGACTTAGAAGAAACTAAAATTAATCCTTGTTTGACTGTTAATTTACTGTGTAATTCTCAGTAAGATTCTCTACCCCTCTGGGCCTCTCCTCGATGAAATAAAGATAATTCTGGAAGATTTTACAGATTTGTTAGGAAGAATGATGACTAGATCGTAAATTTATCTTCCAGTATTTCCTTTAAAACATAGTCAAATGTTGTTACTGCTCTTGCCCTGAGGCTTTCATTTCTGGCAAAAGGCATATATACACATATACATATGTATATATATATTATATATATATATATATATATACACATAAGAGGAAGAGAAAGCAAAACATTTGGGATGTGAATTTGATGTAGAGATTCAAGACTTTTTTTTTTTTTTGGCAAAAGCAATCAATCAGCGTTACGTGTGTTGTGTGCTATGCTACGCACCAGTGATACAAAGACAAAAATTACCAATTTTTTGACTTCAAGGAAATTATCTTCTCCAGGGGAAAACAGGCGTGTTTGCTGTGAACTATGAGTGAGGTAGCGTAATGTTTTTGTAGTTTAGTTGTTTTTTCAGTCGTGACCAACTCTTTGTGACTCCTTTTGGAGTTTTCTTGGCAAAGACACTGGAGTGGTTTGCCATTTCCTTCTCCAGCTCATTTTTACAGATGAGGAAACTGAAGCAAATAGGGTTAACTGACTTTCTCAGGCTCAAACAGCTAGTAAAATGTCTGAGGTCAGATTTGAACTCAGGTCTTCTTGTCTCCAGGACTGGCACTCTATCTACTGTGACATCTAGCAGCTGAACTATTTCAGATATTTAAAAAACAACAAGATGCTTCTGTATCCTAGTCGAGATATGAAAACAGCTCCCTACCATATCTGAAAATTGTTTGCTCTGTGCAAAGTTGAAGCTAGGAGTCCTTTTATTTGAGTCAGAAAAAAATACTGGCTAAGAGAAGGTTATAAGCTGTAGCTGGAGAGGCACATTGGAAAGGTTAGGATTGGGGCAGGGTGGGACAGAAGCTAGTTAGACTTGGGAAAAGGGGTTGCTTGCTCCCTTTCTTCTGTGGAGATTGGCAGGGGAGTGCAGGTCCAAGGAGAAGGGCGTCTCTGGGACAGGAGTTGCTATGAGAAGGGGGGATATGTTCTCAGGAAGGTCATAGTAATATCTCCCCATCCTGCATGTTAGAACCTGGGGCAGAGTCCCATTCATTCTGTAGTGGCTATTCATACTCCTGGGTGTTACTGTTTCCCAAACAGCCCCTGTAACCTTCCCTGTAACAGTGACTTAATGCAAACTAAACAATTATATTTCTTGGAGAGAGGATTTTTTTTCTGGAATTAAAAAATTATGTGTCTTTATAAAAAGGGTCCCTCATCCTTCCTTCACCTCCTGGCATGCTGTGGCTTAGGCAGCTACTTGCTTTGTCTGGCCTTGCTGCTGGCTATGTTTGCAAATACCAATACAGAAGGAAGGGAATCCAAGTTCTGGAACCTTTATGTAGGTAGAGGAAGGGACACTCTAAATATGGGAGAAATGATTATTTTTTAAATTTTAAGTATTTTATTTTTTTCCTAATTACATGTAAAAGATTTTTTTTAACATTTAAAAAAAAGTTTTGAGTTCCAAATGGAATCTTTTCATCACTCCTTTTCCCGCTCCCTGAGACAATAAGCAATCTTATTTACAATATATATGTGCAATCTTGTAAAACATTTTATGGGAGAAATTCTTATCACAGTTGTAGTAGGCCAGTGACAGAGTAAGAAAGGTCCTGACATGTTAGTAGAAAGGAGATGTGAACTTGACCAGCAGATTTATGTAGAGTGTAGGTAGAGGGCTGACGTGTATTAAAACCTTCCCAGTCTATGGTGGCAGCCACTATAATGACTATTCTGGACCAAATCTAAACTTGGCTAGTCTAGCAACTCAAGCTCAAGAGCTAAAATTCAGTAACTTATATGTGGACCATAGCAATAAAACCCACTTTATTTAACAAGAAATTAAGAGAACATATTTCAAAGTTAAAAAAATGCAGAAATCAAAATTAAAAACACAACTTTAGTGCTCTGCCAAAATCAACATAACAACCAGTTAGCCAGAGCAGAAGGAATTCTAGAGGGCAGCAGGAACTAAGGTGAAACTTTTGGCTCCCATTCTGGTTTGACTGAGTCTTTATGCCTCAGGCAGCAAGATGGCCAAATGGCCATTATTCTCTCTCCTGTTAAAGGATGAGCCTTGAATACGCTTTAAATGCTGCTCTCTGCTGTACAGAGTGCCAAGCTGGGCACTGGAGGAGGAAGGGGAAAGGGGCGCAAAGGGGAAGGGTCGTAAGGGAGAAGAGGAGGAGGAGGGCCCTGCTGAAGTAACCAGGAGTTTTGATGTGCCCCTACCCTTTGTAGGACCAAAAGCTTTTCCCTAGTAATGTCCTTAGTACCTTGCCCACTACTCTCAACCCTGCTCAGCCACCCAAGAAACAGCAGCATGTGAGGGTAGCCACAGTAGCAAATATTGTCCTTACAACAAACTCCAACTTTACCAGTATCTTTAGAGGATTGTGTGTGTGTGTGCGTGTGTGTGAATAAACTTCTGATTTTTCTAAAACTACCTATTTTTAATTTTGTTGTATTTTCCTACATGTTTATTTTCTTTTCTTCTCACCATCATCCCAGTTTAAAAGAAAAAATAAAAACAAAATACTTACAACAAATGTACATAGTCAAGGAAAAGCAAATTCTCATATTTTTCATGTCTAAAAATTCTTTGTCTTGTATCTACAACCTTTCTGTCAGGAGATAAGCATAGATCCTCTGCAATCATTGGTGGCCATTGCTTTAATTAGAGGCCTTAAGTCTATTAAAGCTGTTTGTATTTGTGGTCTGTATATTGTTGTTGCTCATAAGTCTAACAGGGGAGTAGCCATGGAACCCACTGATGTAGTTTGCCATGTAGAGGAGACTGGGGAGCCAGTTTTTGGGCAGATGAACCCCCACACATAGTGAATGTTTTTCTGGCCTCACTGTCCCAAAGTGAGTCTGGCTACATCTTAGGGTCCTAAGAATCCCCTCAAGAATTAGGGTATCTATTCTCTACTTCTATAGGCTTAAACTTCCAATTCTGGTCAAGTTACCACCTACAGTCAGTATCAGCCACCAGTGACTAGTAACATACTTCCATACTAATCGACATAATTTAACTTTTAACAAGGGATATTTACTTCAAAGATGTGTTAAAAATAAAAGTGCAAATATTTTTCCCTAACACTTCTAGGATAAACTTTCATCTATATAACTTTAGTCTCTGATGAGACTGGTCATCAGATTCAAACCACTTCCTACATAGCATTCATCCTACCAAGTCTGTGCCCAAATGTAACATTGCTGTTGGACAGATCCTTGCCTCAGCTGTCATTGGGATTGGCCCCCCAGCTTGCTGATCCTTGGGGCATTGAAGCTAGTCTGACTGAAAAACCCAGCATGGTCTTGATCATTGGTGGTTTGTTCTCCTGGTCTTTCAAAATCCACAATGTGATAATCTCCATAAAATCAGAGTCCTTAATCTTTTTGTGTCACGGACCCCTTTGGTAGTCTGGTGAAGCCTAACTCCTTCTTGGAATATTTTTTAAATTCATAAGATTTTTATTCATTTTTAAATTCATAAAATAAAATGTATTTTTAAAATTTTTAAATTCATAGAATAAAAGGTTTTGTTGTTGTTTGTCCTACCTTTTCAAAGGAGATCAATGACATTATGATTGAGTGATGTCTTGACTTGTGTGTGAATTGGATTTAAGTGAAATGGAGTTGCAAAAATTGTCAGCCAGTCTCTCTTCCAGAATCATCAAAATCCAGTGGCAAGGGGGGCGGAGCCAAGATGGCGGAGTAGAAAGACGCACATACACATAGCTCCGAACCCACAACTCACAGAACGGCTAGAGGGGAGCAACTTACGGCGAATTCTGCACCCAGAGGCCACGGAATATTGGAGCGAGGGAGATTTCTGTTCCGGAGAGACCTGCAAACCTCTCGCGGGGGGTCCTTCGCGCTGTGGACTGGGCGCCGGGGCTGGGAGCTGAGTGCAGCCCTGCAGCAGCCGTGACACTGTGAGGAAAAGATCCGAGCGGGCTACGGGGACGGGACCTCCAGTGGCCACGCGGGTCCCTCCACGCACAGAGGGACCTGCAAACCTCTCGCAAAAGGTCCGTCGCGCTGCAGACGTGGAGCCTAGTCCAGACCTGCCGCGGCCGCGGCACCGAGAGATACAGATCCGAGCAGGCTTCAGGGATGGGATCTCCAGTGGCCACACAAGTCCCTCCACCCACAGGTGACGGGGGTTGGTGAGAGAGTCTCTTTGGCAGGTCGAGAGGGGAGTGGGGTGCCCCCATGGCTCGGGCCCCCCCGGGAGATAGAAGCTGAGAGGCGGCTGCAGACAGGGGCTCCCCAAACGGGCGGGAGCCTGGATCCATTGTGGAAGGTCTGTGCATAAACCCCCTGAGGGAACTGAGCCTGAGAGGCGGCCCTGCCCTGACCTGACCATCTGAACTTAATTCTCACACTGAATAGCAGCCCTGCCCCCGTCAAAAGCCCTAAGGCGGGAAGCAGCATTTGAATCTCAGTCCCCAAATGCTGGCTGGGAGGACCAGGAGGTGAGGTGGGTGTGAGGAGAATATTCAGAGGTCAAGCCACTGGCTGGGGAGAATGCCCAGAAAAGGGAAAAGAAATAAGACTATTGAAGGCTACTTTCTCGGAGAAAAGACACTTCCTCCCTTCCTTTCTGACGAGGAAGAACAATGCTTACCATCAGGCAAAGACACAGAAATCAAGGATTCTGTGTCCCAGCCCACCCAATGGGCTCAGGCCATGGAAGAGCTCAAAAAGAATTTTGAAAATCAAGTTAGAGAGGTGGAGGAAAAACTAGGAAGAGAAATGAGAGGGATGAAAGAGAAGCATGAAAAGCAGATCAGCTCCCTGCTAAAGGAGAACCAAAAAAATGTTGAAGAAATTAACACCTTGAAAACTAGCCTAACTCAATTGGCAAAAGAGGTTCAAAAGGCCAATGAGGAGAAGAATGCTTTCAAAAGCAGAATTAGCCAAATGGAAAAGGAGATTCAAAAGCTCACTGAAGAAAATAGATCTTTCAAAACTGGAATGGCACAGATGGACGCTAAGGACTTTATGAGAAAGACAGATATCACAGAACATAGTGTGAAGATTCGAAAAATGGAAGATAATGTGAAATATCTTATTGGAAAAACAACTGACCTGGAAAATAGAATCAGGAGAGACAATGTAAAAATTCTGGGACTACCTGAAAACCATGATCAAAAGAAGAGCCTAGACATCATCTTCCATGAAATTATCAAGGAAAACTGCCCTGAGATTCTAGAACCAGAGGGCAAAATAAATATTCAAGGAATCCGCAGAACACCGCATGAAAGAGATCCAAAAAGAGAAACTCCTAGGAGCATTGTGGCCAAATTCCAGAATTCCCAGGTGAAAGAGAAAATATTGCAAGCAGCTAGAAAGAAACAATTCAAGTATTGTGGAAATACAATCAGGATAACACAAGATCTAGCACCCTCTACATTAAGGGACCGAAGGGAATGGAATAGGATATTCCAGAAGTCAAAGGAACTAGGACTAAAACCAAGAATCACCTACCCAGCAAAACTGAGTATAATACTTCAGGAGAAAAAATGGTCTTTCAATGAAATAGAGGATTTTCAAGCATTCTTGATGAAAAGACCAGAGCTGAAAAGAAAATTTGACTTTCTAACACAAGAATGAAGAGAACCATGAAAAGGTGAACAGCAAAGAGAAGTCATAAGGGACTTACTAAAGTTGAACTGTTTACATTCCTACATGGAAAGACAATATTTGTAACTCTTGAAACATTTCAGTATCTGCGTACTGGGTGGGAGTACACACACACACACATGCACACACGCACACATACATAGAGACAGAGTGCACAGAGGGAACTGAAGAGGATGAGATCATATCTCAAAAAAAAAATGAAATCAAGTAGTGAGAGAGAAATATTGGGAGGAGAAAGGGAGAAGTTGAATGGGGCAAATTATCTCTCATAAAAGAGGCAAGCAAAAGACTTATTAGTGGAGGGATAAAGAGGGGAGGCAAGAGAAAAACATGAGGTCTACTCTCATCACATTCCACCAAAGGAAAGAATAAAATGCACACTCATTTTGATAGGAAAACCTATCTCATAATACAGGAGAGTGGGGGACAGGGGCACAAGCAGGGTGGGGGGAGGATGGAGGGGAGGGCATGGGGAGGAGAATGCAATCCGAGGTCAACACTCATGGGGAGGGAAAGGATCATAAGAGAATAGAAGTAATGGGGGACAGGATAGGATGGAGGGAAATATAGTTAGTCTTATACAATACAACTAATATGGAAATCATTTGCAAAACTACACAGATTTGGCCCATATTGAATTGCTTGTCTTCCAAGGGGAAGGGGTGGAGAGGGAGGGAGCTAAAGATGTTGGAACTCAAAGTGTTAGGATCAAATGTAATGTTCTTACCACTGGGAAATAAGAAATACAGGTTAAGGGGTCAAGAAAGCTATGTGGCCCTACAGGACAAAAGAGAAGACAGAGACAAGGGCAGGGAGGGAGGATAGAGGGGAGAGCAGATTGGTCACAGGGGCAATTAGAATGCATGGGTTTGGGGGGGGGAGGGATTAAAAGGGGAGAAAATTTGTAACCCCAAATTTTGTGAAAATAAATGTTAAAAGTTAAAAAAAAAAAATCCAGTGGCAAAACAAAAGTCCAGATGGCTGGTGATGGCCCAGGATGCAATAGATGACCCTGTCTTCTTTGATGTCCTACAAAGCTCTAAGCCCTTCAAAGTACCTGCTTCGGTTACCCTCATGACCATGGGGACAAATTATTCTCATCTACCCATTACACTGGGAGAAGTCTTCGTAGGCTTGAAGTAGGCATCCCTCTCACTCACTAATGGGTTGAAAACCCACCAGTTACCCTCAAACTGATTTAGTTCATCTGCTGAGACAGTTTACTGGGTGTGGCTACTGCACATGCCACAGCCTCTTGGAGCCACAGGTGAGAGCTGGGTGAAGGTGGACATCAAAGATGGATGAAAAGCCCTGAAAAGGGCTCAGCAAGCCCTCACACCAGAGGTTCTTGTCCTCCGTGAACACCTCATACACCAAGGATAAAAAAAACCAAGCAAACAAGCAAAGACAAGTTTATGGACTCTAAGTTAAGAACTCTGCCTAAAATAAAAGAACAAATGAGGAGGCAAATAACTGAGACCTGCATACAAAGGCCACAGGTTGACTTCAGAGAGAAGACCAATTCCTCTCCTCTTTGAACTCTCTTTCTCACTTGATGCTCTCAGCCAAGAAGTCATAAGAAGAGAAGCAGTCAAACCAGGAAAAGGATGGACTGGGTTGACTATTACCTTTAGAATGCATTCCAGTTCTGGCTACCCAGTCCTAGTCCACTGAAGAGCCTCCTCTTCGTCATGTGGCAAGCAGATTGCAACTCATTACTAAATATCTGTACGTACTGCAAAGTCTCTTCCATTACATGTCTCCATGATTTTTCTGGAAGCAGATTTCATTCCATATGGGAAATTGCATTTGTGATTGCTCCATACATATTTATAAGGATGAGTTCAGTGGCCTGTCCCCTATTACACAAAGTCTACCCAGGTTTCTCTGAACTTATCCATTCATTATTTATTGTACAATGTTATTCCATTATGTTTCCATATCATAATTTGTTCAACCATTCATCAGTTGATGGCTACTCCTTCAATTATAGTTCTTTACTACTACAATGTGAGATGATATGAATATTTTTAACGTTAACAAGTATTTATTTTCTCTCCCTCCTACCCCCTCCCTCCTTTAAAGAAAATCAACACCTAGGGCTTCCAATTGGCTGGCCATAAGCAATGCATTCATAGTTACCAGAGAGAGAAGCACCAACATCTGGGTTTTCAAAGCCCGGGGGTTCCTTAGTTGCTTCCCAGAGTCTCATCTGGCACACAAACCTTCTTCCAAAAATAAGTCCCAAAGTAAAACCTCACCTCAGCGTATTATACACTGGGTGGCAGGACCCTTGGACCCAGTGCCTCAATAGACATTAACAAAAGGTACTTGAGACCTATTAATGGGTGGGGAAGATCTAATTATCATTACATACAATGATCCAAGGCAATCCCAAAGGACTAAAGATAAAAAATATTATCTACCGCTAGAGAAAGAACTGATGGAGTCTGAATGCATATTGAAGTATGTTATTTTTTACTTTCTCTATTTGTGTGTGTCTGTGAGTGTGCATGTGTTTGGTCTGTGTTTTCTTTCACAACATGACTAATATGAAAATCTGCTTTGCATGATTACACATGTATAACTTATATTAAATGGCTTACTGCCTCAGGAAGACTGGAGGGGAGGAGGAAACTGGGAAATTAAAAATTTTTTAAATGGATCTTAAAAATTGTTTTCACATGTAATTGGAAAAAATAAAATATTATTAAAAAAGAAATTCTTGTTGCCTATTTATCATAGAAAATTATTGCAAAGATCTACCCCCTCAGTTAACTATTTCCCTTTTAATTTTAGTTGCTTTAGATTTATATGTTCAAAATTTTAAAAATTCAATATAATCAAAAGTGTCCATTTTCTATCTTCTCTGACCTTTTCTATACTTTACCTTGTCATGAACTCTTCCTCTATCCATAGATCCAAAAGGTAATTAATTCTTCCTTGCTCTTCTGGTATTCCCTAAGTAAATCATGATTTCATCTGCAGAAATCAATAATTTTGCTTTTCCTTTGCCTATGTGTAGTCTTTTAAGTTCTTTTTCATGTCTTATTACTATAGATACTATTTCTGGCACTACCTTAAATAGTCATGGTAATAATGAACATTTTTACTTTTCTCCTGATCTTATTAGAAAGGGTTCTAATTTATTCCCATTGTATATAATACTAGCTTTTGATTTTAGATAGATACCATTTTTCATATTAAGGAAAAGTACATTTATTTCTATGTTTTCTAATACTTTAATAGAAACAGGTATTGCATTTTGTTAAATGATGTTTTTCTGAATCTCTTAATAAAATAACTTGATTTTTGTTGTTTTTGGTATTAATATGGTCTATTATGTTAAAGTTTCCCCCTAATATCGAAGCCACCTTGCATTCTTATATAAGTAAAACCTGGTTATAGGTTTTAATCTTTGTGATACATCACGTTAGCTTCTTCCCCAATATTTTATTTAAAATGTTTGTGTTGCAGTTTAATAGGAACATTACTCTATAGCTTTCTTTCCCAATTTTGATTTTACCTGGTTTGAGTATCAAGATTATATTCTACAACTGACTATAACTTATCCAGTGGTGTGGTAATAAAAGTTTAATAACTGACTTTCTGAAAAAATGTTCACATGATACACTTCTCAGTTTAATCTATAATATTACTTTCTCCATTTTTTTTTTACAATTAGACAATCAACAAAACAACTGTGATTTATAACAATTTCCAATTTCCTAGGTGTAAATACTCACATTTAAAATTTGACAATTGATTCTTGGAGTTGGTATGAACTGGCTCCAGGATATCCTTGAATTTAACTTTCTACAGAGTAAGAAACACTTGTGATGTATTCTATTCTGTTCTCCCCAGTGTTGAGACCTAAGGGAGAGTGCCTGATGTCAGAGAATGTCTGGAATAGTACCAAACATGGAGAGAATACTCAATGAATGCTTGGTTGGTTGATTGATTGATTGAAAGTGAAGTTTCAATGGATAAATTCTTATAGGGAGAAAACTTTGATGGTCAAAGTATTATAAAGCAATGGTGTCAAATTAAAATAGATTCCCTACTGGCAGTGTATTGACTTAGAAAATCACAAATTAACATTATATGTCATATTATATTTTTATTAATTTTGCTAACCATTTCCTAATTATATTTTAATCTGATTCAGGTTCACTAGCCAAGATAATTTTTTGGGGGAATATAAAATACTTGAGGAAGAAGTCTGGGACTTTGAATGCTTTTCTTTATTATATATCACCTTGTATATTCAAAGGTCTCCTGCTCTCCAAATATAATTGGATGAAATGGTAAAATCAATGTCTCAAAGTTATTTTACAAATGCTGAACTCATGAGATGCTCTATAATACACTATGGGAAATAGCCTAAGAATGGCAAAGAAGAAGCCACTAAAATAACTTTAAAATCAATTAAAATGTATACATTTATCCCTTCTGTATCATGATTTTGCCCTTCATGGTTTTGATGTATTGTGATTTGGAATAAGAAATTAAATGGGAGTTTTCCAAAAACTGTAGATAACACATGAAGACCAGTAGACATTACAGAAAAAAGCTTTAGAAATCCAGAAATTAATAAAATATATGTATAGTATTGTATAACAACCCAAATTTTACAATAAGGAATTGTAAATACTCCATAAAAAATTCATACTTCAGGAGACAGAGACAAAATGGTGGAGTAGAAGGATGGACCTACTCATTTTTGAAAGAAAATTAAAGAATGGAGTAGAAGCAGGGACCTGCCTCAGTTTTCCTCCCAAACCCCTCAAAATATCTGTAAAAAATGACTGTCAACAAATTCTAGAGCAGTAGAAGTCACAAAATGATGGAGTGAGACCTATTTCCAATGCAAGACAATCTGGAAAGCTGACAAGGAGGTGTCTATTGCACCATGCTCAGAGTGGAACGCAGCCCAGCACGGGCCATGTCAGCACAGGCAGGACTGCAGCAGGGCACTGAGTCACTGGCAGCTGTAGTGGTTTCCAGACTTCTCAACTCACAAACATGAAAGATAGCTTCAAAGGTCAGTAGGAAAACTCTCTCAGCTGGATGAGAGAGGAACATGGTCCAACCCCAACCCCAGCCCCAGCCCCAGGGTGGTGGCAGTCATTGCAGAGGCAGCACCTACTTCTGGAGCTCTCAGCCTACAGACAGAAGGGGAATCAAGTGGCTAATCTGGGTTGCAGTCCTGGATGGCAGTCCTGGGGCAAGAAGGAGCATTGGCATGGCACAGCTGGTGGCAGCTGAGCAAAGAGAATCCTACTTTCAGTTCCAGGTCAGAAAACAGTGCTTGTAGTTGCTCACAGACCAGAGTGTAGGCCAGGAGAGCAATAAACATCTCTCCTTTGCTCATACCATTTTGGAGGAACTACAGGTTTGGAGAATTTACAGGTCCCTAGAGATATCTCTGAAAACAGCTACATAAAACCCCTGAAACTTGGGGCAATGCACCCTCCACTTAACAAAGAGATCAAAAGTCAAGCAATTGGCGGGGAAAGTGACCAAAAGGGGAGGAAAATAAGACTATAGAAGGTTACTTTCTTGGTGAAAAGGTATTTTCTTTCAACAAGGAAGATCAAAGCATATAACCAGAGGAAGATAGCAAGGTTAAGGCTCCTGCATCCAAAGCCTCCAAGGAAAATATGAATAGATCTCAGGTCATGGAAGGGCTCATAAAAGACTTTGAAAATCAAGTTAGAGAAGTAGAAGAAAAATTGGGAAGAGAAATGAGAGGAATACAAGAGAATCATGAAAAACAAGTCAACAGCTTGCTAAAGGAGACCTAAAAAAATGCTGAAGAAAATAACCCCTTTAAAAATAGACTAACCCAAATGGCAAAAGAGGTCCCAAAAGCCAGTGAGGAGAAGAATGTTATAAAAAGCAGAATTGGTCAAATGGAAAAGGACCACTGAAGCTCACTGAAGAAAATAGCTCTTTAAAAATTAGAATAGAGCAGATGGAAGCTAATGACTTTATGAGAAACCAAGAAATTATGAAAACCAAACCAAAAAAATGAAAAAATAGAAAACAATGTGAAATATCTCATCAGAAAAACAACTGACCTGGAAAATAGATCCAGGAGATATGTTAAAAATTATTGAATTATCTGAAAACCATGATTAAATAAAGGGCCTAGACATCATCTTCCAAGAAATTGTCATGGAAAACTGCCCTGATATTCTAGAACCAGGCAAAATAGAAATGTAAAAAATCCACCCATCACCTCCTCAAAGAGATCCCAAAAGGAAAACTAAGAATATTGCAGTCAAATTCCAGTGTTCCCAGGTCAAGGAGAATATATTACAAGCAGCCAGAAAGAAACAGTTCAAGTATTGTGGAAACACAATAAGGATAACACAATATCTAGCAGCTTCTACATTAAGGGATCAAAGGATTTGGAATATGACCTTCCAGAAGTCAAAGAAACTAGGATTAAAACCAAGAATCACCTACCCAGAGAAACTGAGTATAATAATATTTCAGGGGAAAAAATGATCATTCAGTGAAATAGAGGATGTTCAAGCATTTTTGATAAAAAGACCACAGCTGAATAGAAAATATGACTTTCAAACACAAGAATCAAGAGAAGTGTGAAAAGGTAAACAGGAAAGAGAAGTCATAAGGGACTTACTAAAGTTGAACTGTTTCCATTCCTACATGGAAAGATAACATTTGTAACTCTTGAGACTTTTCTCAGTATCTGGGTAGTTGGAGGGATTATACACATATATATAGACAGAAGGCACAGGGTGAGTTGAGTAGGAAGGGATGATATAAAAAAAATAAAATTAAGGGGTGAGAAAGGTATATATTAGGAGGAGAAAGGGAGAAATGAAATGGAGCAAATTATCTCTCATAGAAGAGGAAAGAAAAAGCTTTTTCAATGGAGGAGAAAAAGGGGGACATAAGAGGGAAAAAGTGAGGCTTACTCTCATCACATTTAACTTAAGGAGGGAATAGCATGTACACTCAATTTGGCATGAAAACTTATCTTAAACTACAGGAAAGTAGAGGAGAAGGCAATAAATGGGGTGTGGAGGGGATGATAGAAGGGTGGGAAAATGGGAGGAGGGAGTAATTACAAGTAAACACTTTTGGGGAGGGACAAGGTCAAAAGAGAGAACAGAATAAATGGAGGGCAGGATAGGATGGAGGGAAATATAGTTAAGTCTTTCACAACATGACTATTATGGAAGTCTTTTGAAAAACTACACATATATAGCTTATATTGAATTGCTTGCCTTCTCAGTGGAGATGGGTGGGGAGGGAGGAAGGGAGAGAAGTTGGAACTCAAAATTTTAGGAATGAATGTTAAGAATTGTTTTTCATGCAACTAGGAAATAGGAAATATAGGTAATGGGGTATAGAAATTTATCTTGCCCTACAAGAAAAGGGAGAAAATGGGGATAAGGGAAGGGAGGAATGTGATTGAAGGGAGGGCATATTGGGGAAAGGGGGTATTCAAAATGCATGGGGTCTTGGGGTGGGAGGAGGGAAGATATGGGAGAAAATTTGGAACTCAAAATCTTGTGAAAATGAATGTTGAAAACTAAAATAAATAAATAAAAAATTTGTACTTCTGTGGTATGAAAGGAGGGCTGAAAAATTTTATGTTGATTTTCCAGAATATGAGGCGGGTGAGGTATGGATCACTGCATCCCTAACCCTTGTTATGTGGAAGGGATAACTATATATTGGTGAGTCAACAAACATTTATTAAGTAGATACTGTGTGCCAAGACCTACTATCTTACCATGGGCTAAGATATGTGGCAGAGGGAGAGAGCGTTGAGTTGTGAAGATTTTAGACTGTTAAAACATTAATTTAATTATTAGACTCCAAATGTATGATCTCTGTCTAATAACAAATGCATACATATATTGTATAGACTACTAGAGGAACTGAATCATAGCCATACTGGCACTCTCATTGTAAGTCAAACCAGAAATACTAAAGGAATTACTTTTAAATAGTAGGATCGTTCAGAGACCCTTCCATGGAAAGTAAGCAGAGTTGGTTTCGTCATGCAATCAAAAGCAACAAGAAATATAATTTCGTTGGAAATTATATTATTATGCCTTATTGTACTGTCTCTTGCTCAGGATTAGGCCTGTGCATTCATTGGTAAAAGGAAATCCCAGGTGAAGAAGTTCTAATTACAAACACAAGTTGGCAATTTAAGAATCTTATTGAATTGCCTAGAGCATTTATGGTTTATGTGACTTGTCCAGGGTTACAAAGACTATGTATATCAGAGGCTTGATTTGAACCTTGGTTTATCTTGCTTCAGGGACAGCTCTCTGTGTAGTACACCACACTGAATCTCTGAAGATGAGAATAAGCCAATGAACTACAGTTATCCCTTCCACATTGCAACTTTCCCCATTACAGTTTTGATATATTGCAGATTGGCATAAGAAATTAAATGGGATTTTTTTTGTTTGCAAATGATATGCAAAGGTCAGTAGATGATACAGAAAAAGTTTAGAAACTCAGAAGTGCATAAAATATATGGATAGTATTGTATAATATCAACCTAAATTTTGCAATTGGTACTGTAAACACCCCATAAAAGAAAAAGAAAAAATTTAGACTTCTCTGGTATGAAGGGAGGGCTAAAATTTTTGGGTGGATTTTCCATATTATGAGGGTGTCACACCTCTAACCTCTGATGACATGGAAGGGAGAACTGCATTATGAACACTATAGTTCATCTACCAATATTTGCTATAGTGAAGTCAATACATATTGAGATACTTGGTGACCTTAATATAGGTGCATGGATAGATGTGCCTTTAGGTGAAGGTGCACAATGTTGGATATATGGTTTAGAATTCAGAAAAAGTTCAAAGGTTTTTATATTACTCATTACATTACTCACACCTATATATCATAAATAGATTCTTCAAGAAGAATGTCCCAAAGTACTGAAAGTGGCATGGCAAACACTAAACTGTATAAAACACAATGAAATTAGTTCAGTCTTAACAAATATGAAATGACTGCTCATTGACACAAGATCCATTTCAGAATCATGCAGGAAGGTCATTAATCGAGTAGAATACAGATCAAACTTAAAATCAAATATGAAGAAAAAATAGATGAATAAAAAAAGATTAATAGATACTTCAATAACAGCTCCCACTTGACCTATTTGAACAGTCAATTCTGAAAATGGGAGAGGGACAAGAGTCAAGACATTGACTCTGTCACCATTTTCAAGGAGTTAGAGCTCATTTACAAGATCCTCCAGAAGAGGATGACAGAAGAAGCTATTCACAAAACCACCAACAAGCAAAACAAATCTACAAAGTTTGCCATGAGATAAACTTGGCCTTCCCAAAGTCATTTATAGATAAAATCAGGAAAATCACAATATGTTTATAGTCATAGTCGCCATTTCTAACAATTTTTTTCCTTTTAAATCTATTTTATCTTTTATTTTTATATTACTCTTATTTCTGAATAAATCCCTGTCCCCATGCCTTTCATGAGTCTTCCTTTATAACAAAAACTTTAAAAGAAAGGGACAAAAACAATTCAGAAAACCAACATATCAATAGTCTAAGTATATGAAATATTCCATGCCCATAGTCCCCCATTTCTAAAAATAATAATAGTTAACTTTCAGATAACACTTTAAGGTTTGCCAAGCTCTTCATATGTGTAATCCAATTTTATTCTTGCAACAATTCTGTGAGGTATGTGACATTATCCTCATTTTACAGATGAGGGAACTGAGGTTTAGAGAAATTAAGTGCTGACTTGCTCAGGGTTACATAGCTTGCAATGAGACAGGGTTTAAACTAAGGTCTTCTTCACTTTAAGTCTCATGATGCATCTACTATGCCATCACATTACCTCCAAGGAAGGCCTCAGAGCAGTAAAAAAAGGAGGAAGGTGTAATTTCTATCATAATCTGCTTTTATCATCAGGATAATAGGGACCACTTCATTTGGCACTTAGGAGATGAACTTGGTAAGAGTGCCTCAATCTAACCAAATGCACCTTGAAGAAATCTAGGTTGGTTTTAACACAGTTTTAAAGTTACTCAATTTTTAAATCTTAAAATCTATCTCAAAGGAGAAAGAATACACCAGAATGGAAAAAAAAAATCAAAATATAATTAAGAAGACCACTCCTTTTGTCTGTTTTCTCATCCCTACAAAATCTTAATGAACTTAGTATTGTAATACATCAAAAGGTGTATACTTGGTAAAACATGAGAAGATAATAAGCAGGCATTTGAAGATACTTGTCCACAATAGAACACATTTTCATAGATTAATAATTGAAGAAAATGTTTAGAAAAGAAGATAGTCCTAGTTAAAGTGCTTCTAAGAGGTGGCTTGATACAATGGAAAGGAGCAATGGATATGACGTCAGAGGACCTGTATTCAAATCTTACCTGTGTTATTTACTACTTTGAATAGAGCACTCAAACTCAATTTTCCCATTTGTTAAATCATGGAGTTGGATTTGATGATCTTTAATGTCCCTTCCAGATCTAAATATAGTATTCTTTGCTAAGCCCCATCCCCAAATCTATTGGTATGGGGCTCTTCTTATTCTTATTGTGAAGAGAGGGACAGCATTGAGGATTGCAGACCTACAGTCTTCTTAAGTCCTTTTCAGGTCTCTTCCAACTGGATGTACCTTTTGGGACTCCTCAACCTTCAGGACTCATCAAGCATTGAGTCACTATAGGTGCCTCTGACTTCCAGCTTTGAGAGGGAAGATGGAAGAGGCCAACCCCGCTTCAGGTTGCTGAAGGAAAAGACTCTTGGAAGGCATGAGAGGAGCTGGCATCATACCCTTGTCTCCAGCTTGCTACACTAGAGACTTTGGGGTGTTTCCCCTTCAGTGAGAGCCATGTCTCTCACTCTTGGTTGAATTGAATTATCTTACTCCCAATAGGAGAACTCCTTCATTTGGTATTATCCTCCTATGTATACTATCTTGCTATATCTATTTTGTTTCTGATTTGGATAGATGGGTTTTCTTTGTTATTTGCTATTTATGCTCATTATGGAACTGATTTTTGGTGAGTAAAGGGTCAAGCTCTGGTCCTCCTTCTCCCTGGTACTAATAACAAAGTAATTAGAAGTTAGATGGAATCTGATGATACTCTCTAGAGTAATAATATTTAAGGGAGCATATAGATATAATTTTAGCCCAATATTCTTTCTCTCTGCAGACAGCAGAGTTGTCTCCAGCTCCACCTTTTTGCCTTCCCTTTTGGCATAAATGAAAGTCTTCCTTGGAGAAGGGTGGGAGAGAAGAGGCTAGAGATGTTTATTCTGCCTCCCATAGCCCACACACTAATAACCTTCAGCACAGATAGGCCTCCCCACACAGATTTCCTTTCCTGAATTCTAAGGTGTCTGTAGGATCCTTTATAGATACAAGGACCTGTAAAGGTGGGAAGAAGCAGGTGAGAATGGATTAAACAGCTTCAGTAATTCCTTTCAGTTCTTAATCTATGAGCTGATCCTCTATTTGTTCTCTACCTTTTCTCTCTCCCCAAAAGAGCATTTGATTGCAAGACAATCAGCCTCAAAGCTCAAAGGCTCCTTAAATAATGTCTAGTTTTCAATATTGTTTGAAAAATTCCTGATTTTAATCAAGGACTATCACTTGAATGGTTTAGGAGGAAAAAGCTCCAGAAAGACAGTGTAGAGTAGGGCAGAGAATGGGATACTTGGAGTCAGGAAAACTCGCATTCAAATGTGATCTCAGACATTTGCTAGCTGTCTGACCTTGAGCAAATCAAACACTCTTGCTAAATCTCAGTGGGGATAATAAAAGCACCAGCCTTATAGGGTTACTGTGAGGAGAAATAAGATAATGAATGAAAAGCCCTTTCTAACTCTTAAAGTATTGTCAGTTATTATTATTAGATGGGGGTTTCAGATCGTTGATGCTGAATAGATGGTATCATGCTTGGCTGAGCCAGAAGAGGAGAGGATGAGGATCCCCGCCATGACCATGGGCAGGCTTGTCCTAAGATGTGAGTCTATTTCAGTTCTCCACTTGAGGCTTCTCCAGGGTCCATCAGAATTCTTCTCCTGCTGGCATGGTCTTTGAGATTCTTGGGTCACATTCAGAGCATATTGAAGTAACAGAGCAGGACCAATAAATACTGAACAGCTAGGTGGCAAAGTGGATAGAATGCCAGGCCTGGAGTCAGGAAGACCCGAGTTCAAATTTGACCTGAGAAACTTAATAGCTATGTGACTCTGGGCAAGTCACTTGACCCTATTTGCCTAAGTGTCTTCATCTGTAAAATGAGCTGGAGGAGGAAATGGCAAACCACTGCTGTATCTCTACCAAGAAAACCCCAAATAGGGTCACAAAGGATCAGGCATGACTGAAAATGACTGAGTAACAGCAAGAAATATGGGAGTTGAATAAATGTAATAATAGCTAATATTTATAAATGACTTCATAAAGATCTCATTTGAACTTTACAACAACTTCATGAGACAAGTGTTTGCATAGATCTGTTCAATCCTCTCTGCTGCTCAAAAGTCTTTGCTGGTTGCCCTTTGCCTAGCATAAAATATAAACTCCCTAGCCTGGCATTTAAGACTTTCTACAGTTTGATTCTGATCTGCCTTTATAAGCACATTTCATGGAATCTCTTTCAATCCTTTTTATGTTCCAGAGACACCAGACTCCATAGTCTTCTTGGTTCTCATTTTATCATGTCCTGCCTCTGAATCCTTATACAATCTGTCCACCACACTTGGAATGGATTCTCCACATTCCCCCATCCCAAATCTCCACCTATTGATGGCTTTCTTCCACTTTTTGGGGGGAGAGGGTTAGTAGTAACTCTTTTATTAAGTACATTGCTAAGCATAGTAATCTACCAGTCAATATATTAAAGGAATGCTATCAATATAGTTTACCTAGATTTTTGCAAAGCTTAGGCAATTCTTTAGAATAAGACGATGAGGCATAGGCTAGAACAACAATCCATTTGGGACTGTTGGACCAAAAGAGTAGACGTTAGCGTTATCACCTTGGAAAGTCTCTAGAAAAGTGACTCCAGGATTTATGCTTGACCCTTTGCTGTTTAACTTTTTTAAAAAAATCAATGTCTTAGATCAATTCATAGATGGCATGCTTACCAAATTTGCAAAAAACAGGTTGCTATCAGCTAATGTATTGAATGACGGAAGGATGCAAAAAGATCTCAACATCTTAGAATTTAGGGACGAACCAAATAAGATGAAATATACTATATAAAATCTCATACTTTAACTTAAAAGTCAACTTCATAAACCCAAGATGGAGGAAGCATGTGTAAACTTATGACCCTGAACCCTCCAGGCTCTAACTTTCCATGGAATGGACTTAATCTTGGGGGTTTATCCAAAGAAAATAATTTTTCCTGTGGCTCATCATGCCTACATCCAGAGTTCTCTCTAGGAAATCCCAGCATATAATACTTCTCAAGTTTTCCACCGATATGGATCAAAGGAGCCCCAAGTACCTTTACAAGCACTTAAAATAACTTAAGATATCAGCCACAGGACAGCCTTTATTCCACCATATAGAAAATGCAAAAATGCACGATAAAACACAATAGACGATAAACAATGTAACAGAACATATAAAAGATTCACAGTAGAGGATAGTCAGTCCAAGTCTTCTTCCTGTCTGATAAGTCCCATCTTCTGTGGAATCCTAAAATTTTCCATAATGATACTGCTACTTTGTGATTAGAATTCTCCTCAAAAGGGAAATGAACTGGAGGCTTGCTGGGGGCAACAGGCTGGCCATCCTGTGCTGAACTTTGACTTCAGAGAGACTCAGAAAACTTTCTAGCCTTACAGTAAAATTCTTATGGTTTGATTTTCCTTGAAAAGTAAATACCTTTAGGGCTTCTGAACAGTTAAACGCCTTCTGTGAGAACCATACCATTGAGATAACTTATTAGCCAGCTATTACTGTTCATTAAGTGCTTACTAGATGTTAAGTGCTGGAAATTCAGAGAAAAGTAAAAGACAGTTCCTCCTTTCAAGGAGCTCCTAGTCTAACATGCAAACAACTGTGTACAGGATAAATGGGAGACAAGCAACTGAGGGAAGGCACTTGAATTAAGGGGGATCAGGAAAGGTTTCCTGTAGAAGGTGGGATTTTAGCTGGGAATTGAGGAAGGTATGGAAGCCAAGAGGCAGAGCATCCCAAAGGCACTGGTTTGGGAGATTGTGTCTTGTTAGAGAAATAGCTAGGAGGCAAATGTCAGTGGATTGCTTTGAATAACAACCTGATGATGATAGAAGAGTTTATAATCTAAGTCCTTTGCTCTGCCATCCTGTGGCCCTGGGGGACACACGGGCAATATTCTTTTCTTGCTAAGAGGTGCAGTATTGAAGATAACTCCCTTCTCTCAGTAGGAAACTGTTCTCTGAACCTGTGAATTTGGGGCTGTTCACATGGCCATGCCTGAGGCTAATGCTGCCCAGGACATCTTGTTAGAAGTTTGATTTTGAAGGTGATAAAAAAACAAAAGATAGCAGTAAAAATTAAAAAAAAAAACTACATAGAAAAGAAATCTAGATTCTGAAATTTATGTTGCTCAGAAAATCCTAGGGGTCAGGAATTCTCATCTTGCAGCTCAAGGCTACCATGTCATTGGGAGCCTATGTTCATATGGGAGCTCTACCTCTTCAAGAGTGGGTTACAGTCAGGCATCTGCTGGAGCCAGCTCAAACCAGATTACAAGATCTGATTGTTTAACCTTCAGGATGAGCACTTATACTTCAGAATCATCAAACACTGCAAATCAGGTTTTGATTTACTGTTTTATTGGTTGTCAAGATTTGAGAAAGTGACAGAAAAAATGTTAACTATGAAGATTAAACTTAAAAGTGTATTGTATGTATATGTGTTTTTAATTTTTTTTCTAGAGTCAGTTATTAAACTTTTTTCGGCATATTCCTGATATTAGCACACACAAAAATGACATTTAGAGGCTAAAACAGTGAGGAAGCAGCAGTAGGAGGGTTCCTTCTCAAAGACTGGGGTGGCGCTGCTGGCCCAGCTGCTCTTATCTTCTTGGGTCCAGAGACTACCATCAATGGGGCTTTTGACCAGGTAGTTACTTACATTGGTCTTTGAGAACATATAACTGCCATGTGCCTTGCCCCAAGTGCTTTATTCTTAGATCTGCTATGGTCTCAGGGACTCTCTGGAAGAAAGGAGGCAAATAAAGAGAAACAATAGGTAGGTCTATTGGGTTTCCTCTTATAGATAACTATGAAGAGTGGTTCTTCCTACAACAATGCAAATCAAGCATTTCATTTTGGGAATAACGCTCATCTGTGGTACACATCCTCCAGGAAGCACAAAAGGGCATGTCTCATGAAGAGCCATCTTGAGTTAGAGGCATAAAATGTGTTTTTGCTTACTCCAGAATGCAGGATTGGTAGCAATGCACAGAAGAAGTTGCAGAGAGGCAGATTCAAGCTTGAAGAAGGGAAATTTTCTAACAAATATACCTATGCACAAGTGGAAGAGGCTGCCTCTTGAGAGACTGCCTCCATAGAGGGACACTATCCAAATTTCCCACTTAAAACTCACCTCTCTATATACTTGATATATTGACCAAGGAAATGCTCATGATCCACCTTTACCTGTATCTAGATTGTCTTAAAAATATCTTTGGATTTTAATGGTGAATATGAGTTGATCTGGGGACCAGAGGAGCAAATGTTATCTTAAGCTGCATCGAGAGAGGTGTGGTACCTGGGTCTAGAGAGTTGATAGCTCCTTTGTACTCTGTCCTGCTCAGACAACATCTGGAGTACTGTGATCAGTTCTGGGTATTGTACTGTATTTGTTTTTATTATTTTAAATAATATTTTATTTTTTCCTCAATTTTATGTAAAAACCAGTTTTTAACATTTAAAAAAAATTTTTGGAGTTCCAGATTCTATCCCTTACCCTTCCCTGAGATGGTAAGCAATCTGATATAGTTTATATATGTGCAATCATGTAAAATATTTTCATACTAGTTATTTTGTGCAAGGAGACTTAAAAAAAAAGAAAGAAAAGACTTCATTGCAGCCTTGGTTCTGAACACACAATATGTGCACTTTGTGCTGCTTATGCTGTCACATTATGCAGCATCAATGAATGCTGCCAGAAGCATCTCAGTTCAGATTTGAGACTGTTGTATGTTATGAATTGCGGTGTTTTTACTGTACATACAAAATTGTTAAATGAATTTTGTCTTAGGATTAGGACAGAATTTCCAACAATTTCTGAAATTGTTATTTCATACTTGTGCCATTTTGTGTACTACATATTTATGCAAAGTGGCATTCTCAGCATTGACAATATAAGATCAAAATGTTGATCAACTCTGAAAAACATTGAAGTTGCTCAACGTCCTGTGGTATCAAATATTCTACCAAGATTTAATACTTAATGTAAAAATAAACATGCACATCCATCTCATTAGTTTGCAAATTTGCTTCCATCTTTAATGAATGGCAAAATCACATGTATACCAAAAAAATTGTTTTAAAATAAATTTTTTATAATTTATAATTTATTAGCAGTAAATGTTTGATTTGTCTTCAAATTTTACATATCTATATACTTAGGGTCTTGTAAAAATTTCTTGTATTAAAAAGGGTCATGAAGCCCTGATCCAGGCTTAAGAGAGTCATGGAGAATGATATCAAAATGGAGATTAAGGTTAAGAGTATGTGCTGCCTCCACACAAACATACATGTGCGTATATGTATATGCATGTATGTTATGTTAATGATTTACCAGTATACCATTTCAGATACATATTAAATGTTAAGCTCTTTGAACTATGCCATTTAAAAAAAATCTTTGTAACCTTAGATTTCTTTATCATGTCCTAGGAACCATTTCACGCTATGAGATCATATCTACCCTGGGACTCACACCTTGTCAGTACCCTCTACCCCTAGGAAACCTCTGCTTGGAAAGTGAAGAGGAAAGCTTCTCTCAGAGCTTCCATTTAAGGGAAGGCATCCAGGCCAATCATCTCTTCATTTCCCACCCTGTTGTATTCCTTTAGACTTCTCTATCATGTCCCTTGCCCTCTTCTTTCTTTCTTTTGTCTATTGTTTTTTCTCATTAAATTGTAAGTTCCTTGAGAGCAGGCACCGTTTTTCATATTTGCATCTGTATTAACCCAGTACCTGGTACATAGTAGGTACTTAATACCTGTTAATTCTCTCACTCATCTAGAAGGTAGCAGAGTGTATTGTATATAACAGGTGCTTAATAAATGTTTGTAGAATTGGATGTAACTACTCATGGTATACATGAGGAAATAGAGGAGCAAAAAAAGAAGGGACTTGCTCAAGGTGATGCAATAATTAAATAGCTGAGCTAGGACTTGAACCCATACCTCTTGACAAACTCCAGTGTTCTCATCATGATCCTAAATGGTAACTTCTCCACTTCTTTTAAAAACATTCTTTTAGGGCTCCAGGCTAGAAAAGTTAGAATGATCATTAACTCCTTCTCTTCTCTGTTTCTGATCCTCTATCAAAGCTTATGTTTTTCATCGCTTGACTTTTCTTTTTTATCTCTACTGTCATCATCCTAACCTATATGCTTATCCCTTTATATATGGCTTACTGCAAATGCCTCCAAACTGATCTCCCTGTTGCCAATCTTTCCCTTTCCCTATCCTGCATACTGGGTAACTAGGTGATGTAAGTGGATAGAGTGCCATACCTGGACTCAGGAAGACCTGAGCTCAAATCTGGCCTCAGATACTCACTAGCTGTGTGACTCTGGGCAAGTCACTTAACCCTGTGTGGCTCAATTTCTTTATCTGTAAAATGAGTTGGAGAAGGAAATGACAAACCACTCCAATATCTCTGCCAAGAAAACCCCAAATGGGTTCAAATAACAGCAAACAAAAGTCCTGCCTACTCTTGCTGAATTCATTTTTTTAGAATGATGCTTAGGTTAGGTCCCTTCCCTGCCCAAGGATGTGTCAGAACTTTGTCTTAACTACAATGTCAGGTACAAACACCTCCAGCTTTTCAGGTTCTTTGTAATCTGGTCCAGTTTACCTAGTCACCCTCATTTTCCACTCCCCCCATTCCATGCTCTCCATTCTTTTCAGACAGATCTATTCACTGTGCCTAGGACAGGTTCATTCATGTCTTTGCTCATGCTGTTTTCTCTACCTCAATTGTGTGCTCTCCTACCCACCTTTTGGAGAAATCCGACTGGGAATAATTATAACAAACATTTATGGGGCAGCTGGGTGGCACAGTGGATAGCACACCAGTGGTGGAGTCAGAAGGACCTGAGTTCAAATCTAGCCTCAGACATTTGACACTTATTAGCTGTGTGATCCTGGGCAAGTCACTTAACCCCGATTGCCTTGCAAAACCCCCATCTATATGGTGCTTTAAAGTTTCACTGTATATACATTTAAGTCTCATAACAACCCTGTAAAGTAGACACTGGAGGGATTATTAGCCATATTTTTAGATAAGAGGCATATACAGCCTGGCAATCACATTACTAGTTAAGGGTCAGAAGCAGAATTTGAACCCAGGACTTTCTGATGCTAAGCTTAGCACTCTTTCCACTATGACAATTTCAGTTAGCACAGTTCTTAGAATCACAGAGATTTAGATCTGGGAGGGGCCTCAGAGAGCATCTTGTCCAACTCCTTCATTTTACAGTTGGGGAAACTGAAGCCTCGGGAGAGTAAATAACTTGTCTACAGTCACACAAGTGGGAAACACCATATCTGAAATTTGAAACATCCAGATCCTCTGACTCCAGAATCAGCGTTCTTTCCACTACACCACACTGTACTTTCTTCCTTTTTGCCTACCATTTCAAACTCAGGATCAAACAACTTTACACAATTGTGCAGGTGTACTAATTTAATCACTGAGATAAGATTATTATCATGCTCTCTGGGAGTATAGACCATGTCTTCATTGTGTTCTCAAAAACACCTCTACCGGGTACATTGTAAAGTTTTGACAAGTACATGTTGGTTGGTGAATTGACTAACCAGGGGTGGAAAGTACTGAATGCCCTGCCAAGATCCCTCTCAGCCACGTGACTCTAAATTAAAGCTCAAACTTCAACAGATCTGCAAGGAGACAGCACACGGATAAATCTTGAGGCTTTATGAATGGGAGCGGAAAACAGAGGTTAGTCAAAGAGAACAGCTGGGCTATTCTCTAGGACCATGCAATGTGAAAAATCTTTTTTACGGAATGAGGTTTGGAGGTTGTCTGCAATGAAATAAATGTACTGCTGCTCTCTACTGACATTTCCCCCCACTTGTAAGTCTTTAGAGAGCAGTCTTTTTTTCCCCTTTAGCTCTAGAGCAACCATTTAAACCACATAGACACAGAAAATGATCAGCCAGTTTCCGCCTATTGATTGGCTACTTAGACTGGAAAGGATAGAGTGGAAGAAGAATGAAAGGATGTGTATAGGTGAGAGAGCCCTGCTATGAATGTATTCTAGCTTTATTTGCTGCAGACATTAGCGAGCAGTAACAAAATGTCTCAAGGGAATCTAGAACACTAAGAAAGGTACTATGAGTACAGGTCTTACTCATAGGCTGGTATGATTATCATACAGGGGATTTGAAATTACCAAAATTATAAAAATTATCTCCTTTAGGAATCTGAAATCTCTAGCATTAAGCCACTATTTGGGGTTAAGAAATTATGGTTCCATAAGTCCCCTGTTAAGTTCAGATCTGTTCTATGCTAAGTGTAACAGATATATTGCCCATTGGATTATGAGCTCCTTAAGGACAGGAACTGCCTTTTGCCTCTTTTTGTATCTCCAGGGCATAGCACCATGGCTAGCACTTAGTAGACATTTAACAAATGTTTATTGTGACAGTGTAATATGTGATTACCACTGGCTAGAGTTCAGTTAATTTTAGCATTTCCAAAGGCTGAAGGTAATATTTTAAAGATTTTATTTACTTTTAATTTATGAAATAAAACAAGCATTTCTGTAACAGTAGAATTAAAAGAATGATTGCACATGAAACTCAAATCTATTATGTATAGCTTTCTATTCCTTTTAAATATATAATAAAGTTATCATGCAGCTTCCCCCCCCTTTTTTCTCCCCCTCCTTAGGCTGCCATTAGACACCTTAGAGATGGTTGCCATTAGAAACAAATATGCACACACACACATACACACATATATATACACACACACCACATATATACACACACATATATACATAAAATCATTCTATAAGTACTTCTATTTATTAGTTCTTTCTCTGGATGCAGATAGTATCTTTTTCATAGGTCCTTTGCAGTTAATTTAGATATTTAAGATAGTCACAATGACACAGTCATTCAAAGTTGCTTTTAAAACAATCATTGTTCTTAAAATTGTTTTCTGGGGGGCTCAGAATTTAAACCCATGCTTCTTTTTAGGTGTTGGTGTGGATATTAAAATATATTTGGGAATGCTGGGGATGAGAGCTCACCAGGGTTTTACTCTTTATTTCAATACTTCAAGGATCTGTTATTTCACCAGTGTGAGTTTTTCTAGAATCTATGCAGATCACAACTTCACCTTACTATATGGTCTGGAGGAATTTATGTAGGTAGAACAGATTATACAAGCAGGACACAGAAGCAAATGAACTCAGTAAAGTAGCCCAGTAGAGCAAATGTAAGAACACAAACTACTTGGAGGAGGGACTATTGGGAAAGTATTTTGGCAGAAAATAGTGTCAAACTAGCATATTTTACCCCATACTATCAGTTCTAAATGGATGAGCAACTGAAATGCGACCTATACCATAAAATAGAAGAAAATGTAAAGGAATACTTTTCATAACTGCTTAGGGAAATTTTTTAAATAAACAAACAAGAGAAAAATCACAAAACATAGAATAGATCATTGTGATCCCATGAAATTTAAAAGTATATGCATGACCATAATAAATGCAATTAGAATGAGAAGAGTTGCTGTTAAGTAGGAAATTATTTGCATCAAACATGTCTAATAGAAGTCTGATAACCAAGATAAATAGAAAATTAACTCAAATATATTACTTTCTGATGCTAAGCTTAGCATCATATATATATATATATATATATGAGATCATATATATCAAAAAGAATCAAAGTATAAATTATTTTCTTTTTTTCTCAATTATATGTAAAAGAAAATTTTTAACACCTGGTTTTTAAAATATTGAGTTCCAAGTTTTTTCCCTCTGTCTCTTCCTTACTCCTTTATAAGGCAATCCATTTGAAAAAGATTACACATATGCAGTCATGCAAAACATTTCCATTCTAGCCATGTTGCAAAAGGAAATGCAGACAAGAAAACCCCAGAGAAAAATAAAGTAAAAAAAATATGCTTTACTTTGTGTTCAGACTCCATCAGGTTTTATTTTTATTTTTTTTAATGGAGATGGATTGTATTTTTCTTCAAAGCCTTGCAGAATTGTCTTGGATGATTCTATTGCTGAGAATAGCTAAGTCATTCATAGTTCTTCATAGCACAATATTGCTGTTACTGCATACAATTTCTGTCTGTTCACTTTACTTTGCATCAATTCATGTAAGTCTTCCCAAGTGGTTTTTAAGAACATCCCGCTCACCACTAATTATAGCACAATAGATTCCATCACAATCGTGTACAACAATCTGTTCAGTCGTTCTGCAATTGATGGGTATCCCCTCAGTTTCTAGTTCTTTGCCACCGCAAAAAGAAAGGCTATAACTATTTTTGTACAAACCACTCCTTTTTCTTTCTCTTTGATCTCTTTGGGATACAGACCTAGTAGTGCTATTTCTAGGTCAAAGGATATGCACAGTTTTATAGCCCTTTGGGCAGAGTTCCCAATTTTTCTCCAGAATGGTTGGATGACTTCACAATTCCACCAACATTAGTGCATTAGTGTCCTTATTTTTCTACACTTTCTCCAACATTTGTCATTTTTTTTCTGTCATATTAGCCGATCTGATAGATGTGAGGTGGTACTTTAGAGTTGTTTTAATTTGCATTTTCATATGGCTATAGATTGTTTTTCCTTCTTCTGAAAACTGCCTATTCATAGCCTTTGACCATCTATCAGTTGAGGAATGACTCATATTCTTATATATTTGCCTCGATTCTCGAGAATGAGAAATGAGACCTTTATCAGAGAAACTTGCTGTAGATATTTTTGCCCCAGTTTCTTGCTTTCCCCCCAATCTTGCTTGCATTGGGTTTATTTGTGCAAACCCTTTTTAATTTCATGTAATCAAAATGATCTATTTTACTTCCCATGATCTTCTCTACCTCTTGTTTGGTCATAAACTCTTTATTTGTCCATAGATCTGACAGGTAATTTTTTTCCTCACAATTTCCTAATTTGCTTATGATATCACCTTTTATGTCTAAATCATGTATCCATTTTGAGCTTATCTCATACAGTGCAAGATGTTGGTCTATACTTATTTTCACTAAATTACCTGCCTGTTTTCACATCAATTTTTTTTTCAAATAGTGAGTTCTTGTCCCCAAAGCTTAGATCTTTGGTTTTATCAAATATTAGATTGCCCTAGTTGTTTATACCTGCGTATTGTGAACCTAATTTATTCCCATTGATTCAGGACTCTATTTCCTAGCCAGTTCGGATTGTTTTGATGACTGCCAGTTTGCAATGCAGTTTAAGATCTGGAACTGCCATCTTTCTTTACATTATTTTCATTGATCCCTTTGATATTTTTGACTGTCTGTGTTTCTAGATGAATTTTATTACTGTTTTTTCTAGCTCCATAAAATAACTTCTTAGTAGTTTGATTGCTATGACACTGAATAAATTAATTTAGTTTGTATTATCACCTTAATTACATTGGCTCAGCCTACCCAAGAACAACTAATATTTCTCCAGGTATTTAGATCTGACTTTATTTGTATGAATAGTGTTCTGTCATTTTCATAGTCCCTGGAATGTCTTGGCAAGTGGACTCCCAAGTATTTTATATTGTCTATAGTTATTTTAAATGGAATTTCTCTTTCTATTTCATCCTGCTTGACTTTGTGATGATATAATGGTAATGCTGTTGATAATGAGACTTTTCTGAAGTTGTTGCTTCAACTAGTTTTTTAGTTGATTCTCTAACTATACCATTATACCATCTGCAAAGAGATATTGTTTTATTTCCTCATTGTGTATTCTAATTCTTTCAATTTCTTTTTCTTCCCTCACTGCTATAGATAGTTTTTCTAGTACTATATTGAATAGAAGTGGTAGTAGTGAGCATGCCTTCACTCCTGATCTTATTAGAGGTTTCTAGATTATCCCCATTACAGATAATATTTGCTGGTTTTAGATAGATAGTAATTAGCATTATAAGAAAAGCTCCATTCAACCCTATGCTTTCTAGTGCTTTTAATAGGAATGAGTGCTATATTTTGTCAAAAGCTTTTTCTGCATGTATTGATATAATTGTATGATTTTTATTATTTTTGTTATTGATATGGTCAATCATGCTTTAAATTTCCCTAATATTGAATAGGCTCTGCATTTCTGGTATAAATTCTGTCTGGTATGTGTGATCTTTATGATATGTTGCTGTAATTTTGTTAGTATTTTATTTAAAAATTTTGCATGAATATTCATTAGAGAAATTGGTCTGTGGTTTTCTTTCTCTGTTTTCTCTCTTCCTGGTTTAGGTATCAGCACTATATTTTCATTGTAAAAGGAATTTGGTATGACTCCATTTATTTTTATAAATAGTTTACATAGAATTGGAATTAATTATTCTTTAAATGTTTGGTAGAATTCACTTGTGAATCCATCTGGTCTCAAGGATTTTTTCTTCGGGAACTCATCTATGACATTCAATTTCTTTTTTGAATATGGTGTTATTTAAGTATTCTATTCCCTCTTCTTTTAATCTGGGCAATTTATATTTTTGCAAATATTCATCCATCTTACTTAAATTATCAGATTTATTGGCATATAATTGGGCAAAATATCTCTTAATAATTGCTTTAATTTCCTCTTCAGTGATGGTAAATTCACCCTTTTCATTTTTAATACTAGTATTTTGGTTTTCTTTTTTTAAAATTCAAATTTTAAATTTGAAATAATTTTCAAATTAACCAATGGTTGATGTATTTTATTTCCCATAAAACCAGTTCCTGTTTTTTTTTTTATTAATTCAGTAATTTTCTTAGCTTCAATTGATTAAATTCTCCTTTGATTTTCAGGATTTCCAATTTGGTGTTTAAATGGGGATTTTTAATTTATTCTTTTTCTAATTTTTTAAAAGTTGCATACCCAATTCATTGATCTGCTCTATTTTACTGGTGTAAGTGTTTTGAGATATAAAACTTCTCCTAAGTAGTTCTATGGCTGCATTCTATAAATTTTGGTATGTTGTTTCATTGTTGTCATTCTTGTTAATGAAATTTCTTATTGTTTCCATGATTTGTTCTTTGACCCACTCATTCTTTAACATTCAATTATTTGGTCTCCAATTAATTTTTAATCTATGTTTCCACAGTCCTTTATTGAATACAATTTTTATTGAGTTCTATCATATCTAAAATTTCTAAATCATTTTCTAAAATTCTATTTATCTCCTTAACTTCCGTGTTTTTAGTTTTATTGTTAGATTTATCTAGTTCTGAGAGGTGAAAGTTGAGATCCCCACTAGTATAGCTTTACCACCTATTTTGTTCTGTAACTCACTTAATTTTTCCTTTAAGAATTTGGATGCTATGCCATTTGTTGCATTTATGTTATTATTGATATTACCTCATTGACTATGGTACCTTTTAGCAAAATGCAGTTACCTTGATTATCTATTTTTGCTTTTGCTTTTGTTTTGTTTGAGGTCATAATGCTACCTTTGCTTTTTTCCCCTCCACCTCAGCTGAGGCATAATAGATTCTGATCCATTCCCTTATTTATTTTTACAAGGCAATTTGGGTTAAGTGACTTGCCCAGGGTCACACAGCCAGTGTGTCAAGTGTTTGAGGCTGAATTTGAACTCAGGTCCTCCTGGCTCCATGTTGGTGCTCTATCCACCATGTCACCTAGCTGCTTCTCAGCCCCTTATTTTCACTCTATGAGTCTCTCGGTTTCAAGTGCATTCCTTTGTTGGATTCTGATTTTTAGTCTATTCTCCTATTTCCTTTCCTTTTTATGTTCATAGTTATGATTACTTATGATTACTATTTTCTTGTATTCTATTTTTGCTTGTGTTTTCTCTCTCTCTCTCTGTCTCTCTCTCTCTGTCTCTCTCTCTGTCTCTCTCTCTGTCTCTCTCTCTGTCTCTCTGTATATCCTTTCCCTCTTAAAAATTCGGTTTTACCCCCCTTAATGTACCCTCTGCTCTCTCAACCCCCTTTCTACTATCCCCTTCCCTACTTACTTCCCTGTAGGGTAAGATTTATTTCTATACCCAGCTGAGTGTGTATATTATTCCTTCTTTGAGACGATTCCAATCAGAGTAAGGTTTGTTACTTGCTTCCTCCCTCTGCCCCAATTTTCCTCTCCACTGTAAAAGCTCTTCCTTTTGTTCCTCTTTTATGTGAGATAGTTTTTCCCATTCTTCCTCTCTCTTTTCCCTTCTCCTACTTCATTCTTTTTTTTGGTCATCTCTTAATTTTATTTTTTGAAATTGTTCCACCATAGTCAACTCACATTTATGCCCTCTGTCTATGTATATTCCTTTTAACTGCCCTGATAATGAGAAATTTTCTTAGCAGTTACAAATATCACTTTCCCATATGCACATGTAAACAATTTAACTTTATTGAATCCCTTATGATTTCTCTTTCATGTTTACCTTTTTATGGTTCTCTTGAGTCTTCTGTTTGACTGTCATATTTTCTATTTGGCTCTGGTCTTTTCATCAGGAATGCTTAAAAGTCCTATATTTAATTAAGTATCAGTTTTTTCCCCTTGAAAGACTATACTCAGTTTTGTTGGGTAGGTTATTCTTGGTCATAATCCTAGCTCCTTTGCCTTCCAGAATATCGTATTCCAAGCTCTCCAGTTCTTCAAAATGGAAACTGCTAAATCTTGTGTGATTCTGACCATTGCTCTATGATATCTGAATTGTTTCTTTCTGGCTGCCTGAAGTATTTTCTTTTTTATCTGGGAGCTCTGGAATTTAGCTCTAATATTCCTGAAATTTTCATTTTGTGATCTTTTTCAATAGGTCATTGGTGGAGTCTTTTAATTTCTATGCTACCTTCTGGTTCTAAGGCAGTTTTCCTTGATAATCTCTTAAAATATGATGTCTAGGCTGTTTTTCTTTTTTTTCCCTTTCATTGTGGCTTTCAGGTAGTTCAATAATTCCCCCCTCCCAGTATTTTATCTTTTTCAATTACATGTAAAGATAGTTTTTAATATTCTTTTTTTAAATAAGATTTTGAGTTCCAAATTTTGTCCCTCCACTCTTTCTTCCCTCCTCCCCAAGACAGCAAACAACCTGATATAGATTATACATGTAGAATCATGCTAAATATATTTCCACATTAGTCATATGTTATGCAGTTCAGTAATTCTTAAAAGACCTCTCCTTGATTTATTTTCCAGGCCAACTGTTTTCCCAAAGAGATATTTCACATTTGCTTCTATTTTCATTCTATTGGCTTTGTTTTATTGTTTCTTGATATCGCATAGAGTCATTAGCTTCCACTTGCCCAGTTCTAATTTTTTAGGATTTATTTTCTTCAGTGAGTTTTTGTACCTCTTTTCCCATTTGATCAATTCTACATTTAAGGAGTTTTTCTTCAGTGATTTTTTTGTATCTCTTTTTATATTTAACCACTTCTGGGTTTTTTTTTTTTAAAAGATGTTATTTTCTTCAGTTTTTGTGTGTGCCTATTTTACTAAGCTGTGAGCTCTTTTTTTATAATATTCTTGCCTCACTCTCATTTCTTTTACTATTTTTTCCCTCTACCTACCATAATTGGATTTTAAAAATACTTTTTGAGTTCTTCTAGGAATTCTTCTTGTGCTTGTGTTCAATTCATATTCTTTTTCCTCTGAGGTTTTGATTGTAGCTGTTTTGATATCATCATCTTCTTCTGAGTTTGTATCTTAATCTTTGCTGTCACCATAACAACTTTTTAAGGTCAGGTTCTTTTTTTTGTGGTTGTTTGCTCATTTTTTGAGCCTGTTTCTTGACTTATATTTTTAATTTTTCTAATTTTAATTAATTTTTAGTTTTCAGCATTCATATCCACATGATTGAGTTCCAAATTTTTCCCCCATCTCTCCCCTCCCCCACCCCAAAACACCATGCATTCTGATTATCCCTTCCCCCAATCTGTCCTCCCTTCTATCACACCCCTCCCTTCCCTTATCCCCATCTTTTCTCTTTTCTTGTAGGGCAAGATAGATTTCCATATCCCATTATCTGTATTTCTTATTTCCCAGTTGCATGCAAAAACAATTCTCAACACTCATTCCTAAAACTTTGAGTTCCAACTTCTCTCCCTCCTCCCTCCCCAACCATCCCTACTTAGAAATCAAGCAATTAGTCATGTTGCGAAAGATTATATTTTCTTCCATCCTATCCTGTCCCTCATTTATTCTATTCTCTCTTTTGACTTTGTCCTTCCCCTAAAGGGTTTACTTCTAATTACTCCCTCCTCCCATTTGCCCTCCCTTCTATCATCCACCTCACACCCCACTTATCCCTTTGTCCCCTACTTTCCTGCTGTGTAAGATAGATTTTCATACCAGATTGAGTGTGCATGTTATTCCCTCTTTAAGCCAAATGTGAAGAGAGTAAGCTTCAGTTTTTCTGTCTTACCTCTCCCCTTTCCCCCACTATTGAAAAAGCTTTTTCTTGCCTCTTTTATGAGAGACAATTTGTCCCATTCCATTTCTCACTTTCTGCTCCCAATATATTCTTCTCTCACCCCTTAATTTTATTTTTTTAGATATCAACCCTTCCTATTCAACTCACCTTGTGCCCTCTGTCTATATGTATATATATATATATATATATATATATATATATATATATATATATATATATATATATATATATATATATAATCCCTCCAACTAACCAAATACTAAGAAAAGTTTCAAGATTTGCAAACATTCTCTTTCCATGTAGGAATGTAAACAGTTCAACTTTAGTAAGTCCCTTATGATTTCTCTTTCCTGTTTACCTTTCCATGCTTCTCTTGATTCTTGTGTTTGAGAGTCAAATTTTCTGTTCAACTCTGGTCTTTTCATCAAGAATGCTGGAAAGTTCTCTGTTTCTTTGAATGACTATTTTTTCCCCCTGAAGTATTATACTCAGTTTGTCTGGGTAGATGATTCTTGGTTTTAATCCTAGTTCCTTTGCCTTCTGGAATATCATATTCCAAGCCCTTTGATCCCTTAATGTAGAAGCTGCCAGATCCTGTGTTATCCTGATTGTATTTCCACAATACTTGAATTGTTTCTTTCTGTCTCCTTGCAGTATTTTCTCCTTGACCTGGAAACTCTGGAAATTGGTTACAATATTCCTAGGAGTTTTTCTTTTTGGATCCCTTTCAGGAGGTGATCGATGGATTCTTTCAGTATTTATTTTACCCTCTGGTTCTAGAATATCAGGGCAGTTTTCTTTGGTAATTTCATGAAAGATGATGTCTAGGTTCTTTTTTGGATCATGACTTTTAGATAGTCTCATAATTTTTAAATTGTCTCTCCTGGATCTATTTTTCCAAGTCAGTTGTTTTTCTAATGGGATATTTCACATTGTGTTCCATTTTTTTCATTCTTTTGGTTTTGTTTGGCAATTTGTTGGCTTTTCATAAAGTTATTAGCTTCCATCTGTTCCATTCTAATTTTGAAAGAGCTATTTTCTTCAGTGAGCTTTTGAGTATCCTTTTCCATTTGCCTAATTCTGCTTTTTAAAGCACTCTTCTCTTGATTGGCTTTTTGGACTTCTTTTGACATTTGAGTTATTCTATTTTTTAAGGTGTTATTTTCTTCAGCATTTTTTGGGTCTCCTTTAGCAAGCTGTTGACTTGCTTTTCATGATTTTCTTGCATCGCTCTCATTTCTCTCCCCAATTTTTCCTCCACCTCTCTTATTTGATTTTCAAAATCTTTTTTGAACTTTTCCATGGCCTCAGACCATTGCAAATTTATTTTGGAAGTTTTGGGTGCAGAAGCCTTGACTTTGATGTCTTCCTCTAATGGTATGCTTTGTTCTTCCTCATCAGAAAAGATGGAAGAAAATACTTGTTCACCAAGAAAGTAACCTTCTATAGTCTTATTTTTTTCCCTTTTTACTTGACTTTTGAGTCCTTTGTCAAGAGGAGTGTATACTCTAAGGACCTGTAAGTTCTCAGTTCCTCCAAGGTGACACAATCAAAGGAAAGGAGTTTGCTCCTCTCCTGACCTGAGCTGTGGTTTGGGAGCAACCATAAGCTCTTCTGCTGAGGATCTCCAAGTTGAATTCCCTCTCCAGAGCCTCCACCAGCTCCACCAGCCAGTGCTTCTCCTCCCCCAAGAGCTGCCACTAAAGGCTGAAATTCAGATTGGTGGCTGAATTCCCCTGGGGTCTTTAGGCAGAGGGCTCCAAAAATGGACACTATAGCCACCTGGGGCCAGTGTTAGACAGTGTTCTCTTCTCATCCTAGTGAAAGAGCTTTCTCACTGGCTTTTGAAGCTGTCTTTGACATTTGTAGGTTGAGATATTTGGGAACTGCAGCTGTGATTCTTCACCCTGAAGCCTGCTCTGATCTTGTCTGTGATGCACCGCACAGCCAAGAGTGGGCTATGCTTATGGGCTGCACTTTCCTCCAAGCCCGGCATGATAACCCTTTCCTGTTGGCCTTCCAGGCTGTCTTGGGCTGTAAATCTCTTTCATTCTGTAGTTTTGTGGCTTCTGCTGCTCTAGAATTTGTTTAGAGCCATTTTTATATGTATTTTATGGGCTGTGGGGGAAGAGCTTCTACAGGTCCGTCCTTCTGGCTTCACTTACCTGGAGACTATGGTTTCCTCCTTCTTGTCAGTTTTGATGGCTCTCTTTCATCTTTAATCTTGACTTTTATCTTTATGTTAAAGTTGGGCTCTGCTGCTGTGGTATAGGAGTCACTATCTCAAGTTTCAGGTTTCTGATGATGCTGTTTTCAAAGCCAACTTTTAGGGTCTGTATGATCTGCAGAGAGGTGTGATCACTGCTCTCCTGGCTTATGCTCTGGTCTTTATCTAGGAAGTGACCTTGTTCTCCTCTGGCTGCAGGTACTAGTGTTCCTCTTGGCTCTAGAATTGAGACCAGAGTCCCTGGTCCCTTGTTAGTGACCATAAGCACTCTTCTCCATCCAGGGTTCCTGTTCCCTTGGCACCTCAAGCATTCATGCTCCTCTTTGCCCTGGGACTATGAACTGGACTTGCATATGGATAACACAACTAGGTCCTAAAATCAGCACCAGTAAAGGGTCCATTGTAATCTCTTTCTGTCCAGTTGTCCAACCTTCCTCACTGTCTGTAGGCTTAAAGTTCCTAAATCTGCTGCTGCTGCCACTACATTACCTCCAAGGCCTGCTACTGGTGTGGCTGTGGCTGGCCTGTGTTATGCTCCAAGCCCAATCACAACCCCAGTATGATACACCTTTCTTGTTTTGAGCCAGAAAATTGTTTCATCTCAACTTCTTATTCGCTTTGCCCCTCCAGATTTAGATTTTAGGTGTTATTTTAAAGTTGTTTAGAAGAGAATTTGGGAGAGTTCAGGCGGGTTCCTGCCCCTACTCTGGCATCCTGGCTCCATCCACCTCTTTTTATACTTTCAAAGATGTTGTTGAAGTAGTCTTCCAATTTCATGGGTATAACGAACTCCTACTACTGAAGGAGATTGGCAATGACTCTACTATTTAAAGTCATGAGACCCTAAGGTACCCAAACATTAAATAATTTGCCTGGAGTCACATAGCCAATATGGAACACAGGCAGACTTAAATATATCTTTTTAGTCCTCTCTTTGGTTCTCTCTCTACTAAGCTATGCTTTGTCTCATGCAAAGATGCTAAAAGATAGAAACAGTCGATATTGTAGAGTTTGAAGGAAGAAAGACACACTAATCCATTGTAGGTGGTATTTTGGATTGGCCCAACCATTCTGGAAAATAATTTGAAATTATGTAAAAAAATTAAATTATTCACATTTTTTGGTTCTAATGATAAATTACTGTGCATTTCTTTTAAAGATATCAATGATGGAAAATCTTTTCTATATTAAAAATATTCCTAGCAGTGCTTTTAATAATAGCAAGAAGTAAACCAAGATATCCCCTAAAAAGAAAGTGGATGCTTATCAATTAGAGGATGGCTAAAAAAATTGTGGTGTATAGACATAATGGAATATTATCATATATTGGAAATTATAAACATGAAGAATTTAGAGAAACAAGGGAAGACTTGTATGAACTCATTATCTATGTATTCCTGGGCAAGATGCTTAACTTCTCCATGCTTCTGTTTCCTCAGTTGTAAAACATTAAGGTGGAACTAAACAGCCTCTAGAGCCCTTCTAGCTCTAAATTTAGAGCTAGGTCTATAAGCCTATAAATTGATATGAAACAAATAGGAGAATAATATGCACAGAAACATGAATGAAAACAACACTAAGTGGCATCTGAACTTAGATTAAGTGTAGTGAGTGTGTTTTCATCCTTCGTTGCTGAAGAAGACCATGCCATCAGAGACATGATGACATGATTTGCACTTGACTTTGTTTTGAGTGAGGGAGGGGTGTGCAGGTCACCAGCTTCACTTCTCCTCCAGAGCCATCTGAATCCAGTGACCAGATATTCATCAGGATGACTGAAGATAACCCAGGATGAGGTAATTGGGGTTAAGTGACTTGCACACACAGCTAGTGAGTGTCCAGAGTCTGAGGTGAGATTTGAACTCAGGTCCTCCTGACTCCTGCACTGGTGCTTTATCCATTGCACCACCTAGCGGCCAAGAGTGATGAGTAGCCATTGAGTCCAAGGATAGATGAAAAAATATATTGCCTTCTTAAGTGTGATGCAATGAAAATTGAGGGCAGCTAGGTGGCACCATAGTGCACAGAGTATTAGACTGGAAGTCAGGAAGACTCATCTCCCTGAGTTCAAATTTGGCCTCAGACACTTATTAACTGCGTTACCCTAGGCAAGTCACTTAAACATGTTTGCCTCAGTTTCTTTATTTGTAGTATGGACTGGAGAAGGGAATGGCAAACCACTCCAATATCTTGAACAAGAAGACCCCAAATTGGGTCAGTCAGACAGTACTGAAAAATGATTGAACAATATTAACAATGGAAATTGACTGCTGGGTTTTGAATTAGTGAACCTTCAAATCTTGATCTGTCTCTTTCTACCTGTGCAACCTTGGTCTAGCAAGTTAATTTTCCTATTTCTCAGTTTTCCCCATCTGTCTAATGGGAGAGTTGGACTATGTGATTTCTAAGATTCCTTCCAACTTTTATGATCCTACTATTCTCTCATTATAGAGGTGGTGGACAACAGGTATGGAACCTTGCATACACTGTCAGACATAGCGGGTTTTGCTTAACTCTGTTTCTTTATTATAAGGAAGTGTCCTGTATAAGTAGGGGAAGGTTTGTGAATGCAAATTCCTCGAGTTCTGAAAGCATTTCATTTTTGTCTCGGTCTCTTTTGCACCTAGTATAATGACTGGTACATAGCAGATGCTTAATAAATGCTTGTTTATTGATTAAGAAATGGTTTGTTGTTGTTTAGTCATTTTCAGTCATATCTGACTCTTTGTAACCCCGATTATCTTATTTTATTTATTTGTGTATTTATTTGGCAAAGATAATGGAGTGGTTTACCATTTCCTTCCTCAGCTCATTTTCTGGGTGAGGAAACAGACAGTCAGGGTTAAGTGACTTGCCCAGGGTCACACAGCTGATGTCTGAGGTCAGATTTGAACTCAGGAAAATGAGTTTTCCTGACTGGAGGCTCAGCATTCCATCTGCTGCTCCACTTACTTGCCACTAAGAAATGATTAGGCTGTTTTAAAAAGAAAGCACCTATAGAAATTTTTTTTTAAAAAAGTAAAGGAAAAGAAAACATTTTCTGTGACCAAAAAAACCTCACGTTGTGACCAATCTAGTGATGAATTCTATTATGTAGAAATGTATGTCCTCAGAAAACAGATGTATATTCTGTCACCACTTATATACTAGAAGTTTGGTAGGATCTATTCTAACTTGAACTTCACTAAAGTAACTTTTGTAACCCCTCTTTTAAGTCATTAGAATATAGTCACGGTGAAAACCAACTACTAGGTTAAGACTAAATTTAGTAACATAACCCTGAATGCTTAGAAAAAAAAAGAGAGACTAAATTAAAAGACTTTTTTAAAATTGGCAAGCACTAATTTTTTTCCTCCTTCCCATCTCCCCTACCCCATGGCAGGGGGTGAGGGGTGGGAGGGGGAACTGTTATGACAACTATATATAGCAAAGCAAAATAAATCTCCCCATTGTCCATGTCCAAAAATACCTGTCTCGTTCTGCATCTTGAGGTCATCTTGTCTCTGTCAGGAAGTGGGCAGTGTGCTGCATCATGGGTCCTTTGTGATCATGCATAGTCATGGCTTTGATCAGAAATTTATTGAGGATCATTTGAAAAATAATTACATCAACCCGGATTTGCTTTTTAAAGATGTCTAGCATCGCAGAAAAAAATCTGACTTTTTAAAGAACACTTCTCTCTTTCTTTTGATTCAGACTTCTAATTTTATCATCCCAGTGATGAAACAATACAAGTTGGTACCTATGTTACAAAGAAGACTCTGAGAATTTTTTAAAATGACATTGGATGCTGTTTCTTCCTTTTTAAGGAACTGACTCAGTGGTTTTGTAGGTGGGGAGGGCCAGAAGTGAGGCCTTTGTGAGGAGAGACAGAGATAGAGCATGGCCTCCTAGCTTTCAGGTTCCTCAGGTCAACTGAAAGAAAAAAACAATTTCCTTGATTTTTTTTCCTGCTGCATTGGCTTCTGGGTAAAGGCAAGGCCCCTTTCTAAGTGTACAGCACCAGTACAATTAAACAAATGGTATGGGGGTCTGTGTGGGGAAGGACCACTCTCAGTCACCCATGGGTGTACCCTGTGCATGTACATGTGAGTTGAGCGGTCCCTCCAGCTCTGCTTCTCTCCCATAGCTCAGAGTCTTTCTGGAGCATTGCACAACAATGTCTTTGAAGCGGAAAAAAAATTCTGCCATCCCTTTGATGCCCCGTTTGTAATACGGCTTTCCTTTGGCTGGGGGGATTAGTTAAAATTTCATCAGCTGCTTTATGAAAAAAAAATTCCCCCTGTTGTCATATCATGAAAAGGGAAAAAATCTCTTGAAGATGCTTGCCACCCACAAGAAGAAGGAGAAGAATCGTATCTGCTGGTTTTTAGAAAACTTAATTTTTGTTGCCAGGCTCAAAGCTCCTATACTGGAAAGCATTTGGAAACAAATAAGCAAATCATTTCTTTGTTTGGTGGCAAAAAGAAAAAAGAACAAGGGAGGTTTTTAGTGTTTTTAGATGGTCTCATGGTCCTTTCTTTTGGGGGGGGGGTGTTGTATGGTGTGGGCAAATCCTGGCTTGGGTGCCCCTGTAGCTTGGCCATAACCAAAACCCAGGCTGGTTTTCTGCAACTCTGAAGATGTTGTGAGTTTGAACCCGTAGGGGGCAGTGTGACACAAGTCCACGGCCATGCTGTCATTGCCAGCCATCCCACAAACTGGGCTTTTTGACAACAAAGGCAAAAATTGTCTTAAGGGTTGTAAATCTTGGATGCTAAATTTCTGTGCAAGAAGCAGTCATCCTGGTGTCATAATTAAAAATGCTACTGAAACATAAATCCCTTCCCCCCATCCCCTAATCCCCCCCAACTTCCCATTAGTGACTCTCATTTCCCTGCTAGGGAGCTATCATCTGAACTCCCCATTAGCACTAACTGGAGAGGTTTCTAATAGAGTCAGCAGAGAATCTCTCCTTTCGGTCTTCTGGAATGAATGAATGGTAGAGAGTTAAGTCAGGAAAGAGAAGCAGTTCTTCATCTTTAGAACCTCGAGAATTCCTTAAGCATCCACAGAAGAGCTCCGGGTTTGGAGGCAGGAGATGTGAGGTCAGATCCCAGCCGCCACCTTGGACAAATCATTTCAATTCACTGGGCCTCAGTTTCCTCTTCTGTAAAATGAAGGCATAGACTAGATCTTGGAGGTGCCTGCTCCCTTGGTTCTCATGCAAGATGAATATCCTATGGGTCCTTTCCTTTAGGAGTTCAAGGTTGGATAGAGACAATGAATGATGGGTGTCTCTGCTTTCCAAAATGGACATGCTCGAATGAGGCTACTAATGTTCCCTGGTTGTCTTTAGCTTCTACTGTCTGGGGGAAAAGGGCAGAACATGAATGGGGTGAGGAAATGTTCCATGGGCAAGTATGTCTGGGGTATGTGTATGTGTGTGTGTGTGTTTTTGTGTGTGTGTGTGTGTGTGTGTGTGTGTGTATAGGGGAACATTTAGAACCCATCTGAGCTCCAGAGATAACTAAATCTCAGGCACATAAATTGAAATTTTAAAGATGGAAAACAATCTCTAGAAAATGAGATACATTTGTTCTACATGGAAGAAGTAACCAATAATAAGTTTACCAATGTCATCCTCAACCCAACTTTCTGCCAAGAAATGCTGAAAAACCAGAATACATTTTACTAGTGAAACCTGGCAAAATCCACACCCACGAAGGGCTGTCAAGGACTTCCATGACTATGCAGGCTGGCCCCCACTTCTTGTTCAGACATTTCAATTGTTTGACTCTTTCTGAACCTATTTGGGGTTTTCTTGGCAAAGATTCTGAAGCAGTTTCCTATTTCCTTCTCCAGCTCATTTAACAGATGAGGAAACTGAGGCAAACTGCGTTAAGTGACTTGCCTGGGGTCACACAGCTAATAAGTGTCTGAGACTGGATTTGAACTTAGCTCTTTCTGACTCTAGACCTGCCACTCTGTCCACTGTACCACCTAGCTGCCCCCTAGCTGCCTGGAATACACTCCCTTTATACCTCGGCTTCTTAGAATTCCTATTTTTAGGAATATTCTATTTTTATCTCTGTATTATTAGTGTTTAACACAGTGCCTGATATGATGTATGCTTAATAAATGCTGATCTGAATGGACTTGACTATGAAATGAGTTGGGTTGACATATGTGACCTCTGATGTTGCTTACTGCTCTGAGTCTATGATCCCACCATCTTATGACCATACTCATCATCTGAGTTCAATCCTCCTTTATCCCCCTCCAAATATACTCTGAAAAAATGTGAACAACTAAAAGCAAGGAAAACCTAGGTAAGCTTAAAACTGTAGCTATGATACCCTGGCATCAGCAAGGCAACAGTTTACGTTGCATTCTCCTTAGTGACTTTTCTGAAGACTTTTTTGAAGCCTATGTATCTGGATGGCTCAGGGGGTAGAGCAATGGATCTCAGGAAGCCATGAGCTCAAATCTGGACTCAGACATGTATTGATTTTGTGACTGTGGGGGAGACACTTAACTTCTGTCTACCTCAGTTTCCTCATCTTCACTGTGATATCGTTGGTCTGCTTTGCAAATGAAGGACAAACGGCAGCAACAAAAATGGGGATAATAAAAACTCCTGCCTCCCAGGGTTGTTGTGAGGATCAAATGAGGTCACATTTGTAAAGCACTTTGCAAACCTTAAAACTTGATATTAGGGCAGCTAAATAGTGCAGTGGATAGAGAGCCTCTGGAAAACCTGAGTTCAAATCGAGACTCAGGCACTTCCTAGCTGTATGACCCTGGGCAAGTCACTTAACCGTGTTTACCTCAATTTCCTTGTCTGTAAAGTGAGCTGCAGAAGAAAATGGCAAACCAGTCTAATATCTTTGCCAAGAAAAACCTAAAATAGATCACTAAGAGTTGGACATGACTGAAAACAATGAGACCACAACAAAGCTCTCTGTACATTCTAGATATTATTGTTCTCAAGGAGCTTATACTCTGCTGGGTAGAGCAATATGTACACAGATAAAATTTTTAAAATAGACCAATTAAATAAAGAGTAATTTTGATTGGGTTGGAGAACACCAGGGAGAGTATACAATCAGGAAGAATCTTGTGTAGGAGGTGGTACTTGAGTTGTCTGGAATGAAACTAAAGGTAAAGGTGAGGGAGGGAGAGCATTCCAAGTATATATGGGACCACCTGAAAAAAGGCACTGATGTGAGAGATGGAATGCCATACAACAACAAATGGGCTTGTTTGCAACACAGGATGCATGAGGGAGGAATAATGTAAAATCAGTTGAAAAGATAGATTGGAAAGAGATTTTAAAGGCCTCTAAGTGCCAACTAGAAGAATTTGTTATTAATCAAAGAAGCAATAGGGACTCACTGAAGTTTCTTGAGCAGGAGAGTAACATGCTTAGACTTATGCTTTTACAACCCAGGAATGAGAACTCATTTTTGTGTTAAAAATTGGAGACTGACTATATTAGCTTCAGAATTCAACCCAGCGTACATTTATTAAGCACTTACTACATGAAGAGTACTGTGGAATACCTAGAGGGAGGTACAAAGTTTCAAGAAGATGTGATCCTTGCCTTCATGAGTTTATAATCTAGTAGATTTTACCATGCCACTTTCTGTCTGCATGTGTGTCTGAGAGACAACTGTATTGGAATATTGATAACAGCTGACATTTATAAAGCTCTTTGCAGATTTTCAAAGTGTTTCATGCACATTACCTCATCTCATCTTTGAAACAACCCTGTGGAATAAGTACTATGTGCATTTTTTAAAATCCTCATTTTACAGATGAGAAAACTGAGGTTCAGAGTGGGTATTGGCCAGTGATCACACAGCTAGTAAGAGTCAGATGCAGGATATAAACTTAGGTCTTCTGACTTCAGGGCCAGTATTTTTTCCTGTCTTATCATCCTGGGGAAGATGTCCAGAGTCCCCAGGCAAGGTCTTTGTGGTTTAATGACATGATTTTCAGGCAGTAGAGAATCTCCCCTGATCCCAGGCCTTCTGGGTTCATCACACATTGTTGTTGAGTAATTTCAGTCATGATCCATTTGGGGTTTTCTTGGCACAGTGGTTTGGCATTTCCTTTTCTAGCTTACTAGAGGAACACACCTACTGTGTTCCAGGCACTATGCTAAGTGCTTTGCAATTATTACCTTATTGATTCTTGCAACAACCTGGTGAAATCAGTACTTTATTATCCCCACTTTACAGTTAAAGAAAATGAGGCCAATAGAAGTTTAAGTGACTTGCCCAGGGATGCCCACCTAGTAAGTGTCTGAGGCTAGATTTGAACTCAGGTCTTCCTGATCCTAGGCCCAGCACTCTATCTTCTGTGTCACATAGTTAGGACTCAAGTCAACTTTTATTCCAAGAACAACACAAAGTGAGAACAGAATCTAGATGAATGTGAGTTGGAAAAATTCTCTAGAGTCAACCAGGAATTAAGTAGTAGCCTTGGCTTGCCTGAGGATTTTTAGGTCATCACAGATTCACAGGAACTCAGAAATGAAAAGGAACTCAGAAGTGGTCCTGTGCCAACTCAGATCTAAAATGGAATCTTCTCTAAAGCTTCCTTGATGTTAGCCCCTGCTTGAAGACCTCCAATGATGGACTCCCAAGGTTGCCTATTCCATTTTTCTTTAATTATTAGGAACTTTTCATGATCTGAACTAGAAATTTAATAATAACACATCTAAATGATTCTATGAAACTAACATAATTCTTTCTTTATAAAAACCTTGTGAGTTAGGTATAGTATGTATTAGTATTCCCTTTTTATAGATAAGGAAGCACTCAAGGAGGCTGTGACGTACACAAAGTTGTGTTACCAGTAATCATATGAGTTGTATTTCAATCCAAGATCTCTCCTGACTACAAATAATGTGCCTTTTTCCATCATATGACGCCATGTACCTTTTGGGGAATGCTTATCACTCTTTATTTCTTTGGTGCTTTTCATTTCCCTAGTTAAGACCTGAAGGTTGGGTAGAGAGAAGACTCACCAACACTGGGCTGCCATCTTTCCTTGCCTTCTTCCTTGTCCCAAACTGCTCAATTGCTCTCAGGGTTTGGATGAGGTAGGATTTGAGACTGAGGACACTGAGCCTTACCATTTATCCTGCCACTAAAATCTAATGTCTTACAGTCCTTACTTACAATCTACCCTGCCTCTTTGCCTTACAGTCCTCCTTATTCTCAATAGAACTACTTAGCAATCTGAGAATGCTAAGCCTTGACTTCTGCCCCACTGGCTTCCTCGCTTCGGGGTCTTTTCCCCTGCCTTGTAGCTGAACCTTTTAAAAAACGTGTTGTTTCCCTCAGTTAGAGTAGAAACTCCTTGAAAGCGAGAACTGTCTTTCTTTTTCCTAGTTATATTCCCAAAATTTAGCACACTGCTTGACAGAGGAAGTGCTTAATAAATACTTTTTTTCATTCAGAATGCTTATTCTCTGAAAAGCTGCTATGACGTCTAAGACATTTCCAGTTCTATTTTTATGTCTCTGCAGAATCATACCAACGTCTTCTAAAAAAAGTTCCTACATAGTGAAAAAAAGTACCAGGTAGACCTAGTTGATGGCAGAAAGGCTGTCTTCTTTGTGAGATATTGTGGTCTATGATACTATGTGGAAAAGGGTAGCTAATCTTTATCATACAATCAGAAGAAATGATGATGAGGCATTTATTCCAGGTAGAGCTGTTCTCAGGGGAGGTGGAGACAAGGTAGCAGAGTGAGAATTCACAGCTTTGCTGAAGTTCCCCCAAAACCTCTTTTACAATTATAGGGAAAATGTAAAACCCAATTCTGAGTGGGAAAGCCAAGAAAAAGTCACAGTGAGTAATTTTCCCAGTCTGGAACAGCTTAAAAGGATAGATAGGTTTGTAGACACTGGGCTAATTGCTGGTCAAGAGTGGTCCAATGGAAGCAGCCCCAGTCTGTGGTGGCCCTGTTGGGTTGTGCCTGCAGCATTAGAAACAGGGGCCAGCTCAGTGCTCAGGGATGGTAAAGGGACTGAACACCAGGGCAGAAAGGTATCCCAGGAGACTCCTATACCAGAACCAGAAGTGAAAATAGGTGCCATCTTGAAGTTCCGTTACTCATCACCCAGTTTTGGGTCACATTTCTAGGGCAGAGATGAACAGTCTTAGTCACCAGGGAGCAGAGGCCCTATTCATGTAAGGAGTAAAGTGCAATTCAGGAAAGCATTGAACAGACCTTTTTCTAGATCATACCATATTGTGAAAGCTGTGAAAGCAGCAGCAGAACAAAAAAGATGCTAGGGTCAGATATCTCTTCTGAGAGGGGAGATACAACATAATACAATATAATAAATACAACATAAAGTCCAAAGTTGAGAAATAGGCTGGAAAAGTGAGCAAACAATGAAAAAATAAGAACCTGACCACAGTAGCTGCTATAGTGAAGGGAAGCTCAAGAAACAAACTCTGAAGAAGACAATAACTTAAAAACGTCTATAAACAATGCCTCAAAGAAAAAAAAAAGCAATTCAGGTTGGACATAAATCCAACAAGAATTTCTAAAAAAGCTAAAGAAAGGGATTTTTTAAAAAGCAAAAAAAAAAAAAAAAAGATTAAAAAATTTAAATGAATGATTGAGAAAAAACTGGGAAATGAGAGCTATTTATGAAAATTATAAAATTACAAATGCCAGAAAAATTGCAAAAAAAAAAATTAACAGCTTAGTAAAGAGGCATAAAAAAATAACTCCTTAAACATCAGAATTGCCAAATGGTAAAAGAAGTACAAAATCTCACTGAAGAAAATAATTCCTTAAAAATTAGAACTGGTCAGTGGAAGTTAAATGACTTCTCAGGAGATCAAGAAACAATAAAACAAAATCAAAAGACTAAAAAAAATAGAGGAAAATGTGAAATATCTCAGTTGAAAAACAACTGACCTAGAAAACAGATCTAGAAGAGACGTTGGTCTACCTAAAATCTGCGAACAACAGAAAAGAGCCTAAGTATCATATTTCAAGATATTATACAAGAGAGTTGCCCAGATATTTCAGAACCAAAAGGCAAAGCAGATGTTGAAAGAATTCACTGATCACCTCCTGAAAGAAATCCCCAAATAAAAGCTACAAGGAATATTATATCCATAATCCAGAGATCCAGCATCAAGGATAAAATGCATCAGGAGAACCGAAAGAAAAAAATTCAAATGCTATGGAACCACAGTCAGGATCACACAAGATTTAGCAGTTGCAACTATAAAGAAGCAGGGGGACAGAATATCATATTCTGGAAAGCAAATGACCTAGGATTACAACCAAGTATAACCTACTCAGCAAAGCTGAGTATAATTCTACAGGGGTAAAAATGGATATTTAATGAACTAGAACATATTCAAATATTCCTAAAAAAAGAGCATAGCGGCATCAGAAATTGAACATTCAAAGAGAAGAACTGTTCTCAGGATGAAACTTTGGGGTCTTTACAGTCACCTTTCACTTTCTTGAATATTTTGTTTGGATCTGTCACCAAGAGAAAATGAGTGCTTGATTTTTTTCTACAATGATGTGGATGCTAAATCTATATTAAGGGTTTGAGACTGTATCTTGTGCTACCTGTTTCTGCACTATGGAATAATGCTCCTATCCTTTCGTAAATGAATTTAACACATTAGCTTACATGACAACCAGAATTATTGAATGATGCATAATTTTTGCTGCCTTTTTAAAGAGAAAAACCCCACCTTTTCAGTAATGTCAGTTGAGTTATAAGGACCCTAGGGTAGTGGTATAAAGAGTTCAAGAATGTGAGATAAAAAACACTATTCTCATTAGAAGCCAGATTCTCCAAACTTTCTCCACTTTCTTTATTGGAAATTGTATGTATTATTGTAGTCTGCGTACTTGAGATTACTCTGTGCACGCATGGCCCTATGGGGGAGCTGGGTCATCACTAGGGAATGTGGACCAGGGTCTCTCTGGAAATTTTCTGGGTATAGGGTCTTGTGCTTTGAGATAACAAAGCAACCTCCTTATTGGAAGAGCTCAATGAATCTTTAAAAGAGAATTATCTGTATTATTCCTTCTCTTTTCCTGTATTACTGTATTCTTGTTTTAAGTCTTTTATCAACGAGTATATATGGGTCTTGTGTGTGTAGAGGAAATAAAGAGGTATTCTATACCTGATCTACATTGTGCATTGAGTACCTCTCCCCTTAGGGAAGATTCTAAACAGTAGTTTACACTTAAGTTTTACATGGTTCCTACAAGGGGTCTTGGATAGGGGTATAAAGAGTCAAAGACTGGGAGAAAAGGATGTTATTCTCATTAGAGGTCAGACTCTTCTTTCCTTTTTTTCCCCTCTCCCCCACCAGATTGATCACATGTATTTTTTTTCCTGTAGGGAAGAAAAAGTGAGCAGGCATAACCCTAACCCCTTAAGCCCTCAAGTGATTAAAATTGTTGGACATATTTGACGTATTTCTCATATTTTAAAATTGTGAGACAGCTTGTGAAGTAATTTTTCTGGGGGAGTATGAGGGTAAGACAATTCAATTCAATTCTATTCAACTCACCAAACCCTTAGTAAATGTTTATTTTATGTATGTATAGAATACTGTTAGGTGCTAGGAGCATACAAAGTTTAGATAAAACATAATCCCTGCACTTGTAGAATTTATAGTCTAATAGAGGATAAGGTGTCAGTAAAAATAGCCATAATACATAGTAAGTATGCCTGCAAGACACATGCTAGATGAAATCTTAGAGGAGGCGTCTGGGAGGAGGTGGCATTTATATGTGCTTTAAAGGACAAGTAGGAATTCAACAGAAGCTGCCAGGTGACTCAGTGAATGGAGTGCCACACTTGGAGTCAGGAAGACTCATCTTCTTGAGTTCAAATCTGGCCTCAGATACTTACTAACTCTGTGACCCTGGGCAAGTCACTTGACCGTATTTGCCTCAGTTTCCCCATTTATAAAATGAGCTGGAGAAGGAAACCTCAAACCACTCCAGTATCTTTGCCAATTCCTCCATTCCCCCAGAACAAAAAGGGGTCATGACGAGTTGGACATGGCTGAAAAATGAAACAAGAAATTCAACTGGTGAAGTCATCAAAAGATAACTTATGGTTAATTGACTTAATTGAACTTTTCTGCTCCCCAATCTAGATAGAAAAAGGCAACGGAGTCTCTGTAGAAGTCAGACAAAGTGGTAGGATGATAGAAGTACATATGACGATAGCAACAACTAACTTTTGTCTAGTGCTTTAAAATTGGCAGAGTACTTATTGTTTCATTTGTACCTCGGTTAAAATCCTGGGAGGTAGGTACATGATTATCCGCACTTTATGCGTGAAGAGACTGAGATCCTGTAAGAGGCTGGATTTGAATTCACATCTTATGGTTGTAATAAAATTAATAGCCTCTAAAAGAGATGAAATTCCTGCTAAATGTAGAGAAAACATTGCTAATTGACTTCTAGAGCTAGGACCCTATCCAATAAAACTATAATGCGAGACTGAGAAACCCAAGTCCATTGGAGATGGGTAAAGTGTCATTTGAGGAATCAGGGCTCGGCTTCTTATGTTATTCATTTCCCAACTGGAATATTTCCTTGTAATACCCTTAATAGAATTAAAGTAGTTTAAATTTAGTTTTTGTTTAAAGATTGACATAAAATATAAACCCTAGTCAAGGTGTCTCATGATATGTATATTTTGAATTCATCTGCCAAGATCTATCTTTCATGAGGATTAATGCAAGGACTATTTTTGTAGCACAGTGAAGTTAATTTGAATTGGTGAAAATAAATTTAGGCAGAGACCTTTGTGTTAGATGTTAACGCATTTCTAGATGAATCAACTTCTCTTAAAAAAACAAAACAATGAAAGCTTAAATCCATAATGTTAGTTAAATTTCTAATTTTTTATTCATATAATAATAGACTTGCATTCACGGCCAGGAACTTAGAGGTAGGGGTAGGGTGAAGGAAAGAAGTCCCAGAAAAATATCAATCTTTTTTTGTTGTGGCAATTGGGGTTGAGTGACTTGCCCATGTTCATACCACTAGTAAGCGTCTAGTGGCTGAGGCTAGATTTGAACATAGATCCTCCTGACTCCAGGGCCTGTGCTCCATCCACTGTACCACCTAGTTGTCTCCCAAAATATTAATTTAACTTCTATGTGTTGAATATTCACATTGTGATATAATTAAAAGAATGGATTCTAGTCTCTTCCCTACCATTAACTAGCTTTGTGATTGCTAGCAAGGTGATTAACCCCTCTGGTCCTTTTCCTCAAATTATAAAAAGAGAAGACTGGAATAGATGATCTCTGAAGTTGCTTTCAATTCATATATTTTCTGCTTCATAATTTTATTTTCAGGATATTGGGCAATAAAAGGGAAAAGAGCTCAGTCTTTGCCTCAAGGACCTTACAATCTAGAAGGAAAGACAATTACACAAGGTGGTAATTCTGTCATATAACTATACAGACAATAAATGGAATGAATTAAAAGAAGAGAGACAGCTCACTTCCAGATGTGCTGATCAGAGAAGGTTGCAGAGAGGTTATAACATGTGAAATGGATCTTGAAGGATGTGTAGGATTTTAATAGGTGAACATGGAAGAAGTCTTTGAGCAAATCCATGGTGGAAGGAAATAAAAATGTGCTTGACCAATGGCAAACTATCATGGGATCATAAGATTTAGAACTTGAAGGGAGCTTTGAAATAATTTACTGTGACTCCTCCCTACCTGCTCATTTTAAGGATTCAGAAACAGAGGCCCAAAGAGATGAAAATTTGGCACAAGGTCATAGAGCTACTTAAATAATCAGCAAAACTCAGATTTAAGCCTAGGTCCTTCAACTGTTAGGCTGGAGTTGATGTAGGAACTGCTTTGGGAAACAGTGGTAGAAAAGTTAGGTGAGGTAGACACATGGACTCTAATACGGAAGATTGCTTGACTAAAGAATCTGGATTTATTCCATGGACAATGAGAAGTCATTGAAGATTTTGGAAAAGAGGAGTGACATGATTGAAGTTAAATTTTAGGAAGATTAAATGTTTTTTGGAGGGGAACATGGAGGTCTTTCTTTCTAGAGAAGGTTCCTGGAGACCAGAATAGGATTTCCAACTGTACAAAGACCCTCTGGCTTACCTCCAGCTCATCCCTCATTAAGAGACCCACTCAGCAAATAATAGAGTACATATAGCTTAATTTCCCCTTAGGCCTAATGATTTCTCAAAGGCTCTTCCCTAGGCAAATGGGCCAGTTTGCATGGTTCTATTATAGCGAATTGTCTTCATTTCTGTAATCACACGCTAGCCAGCTCTGTTTACACTCTGAAGGGTATGAATTTCCCTGAGACCCTGGTGTTGAGCAGTTTCTCTATTTATATCTATGGCATGTGTGACTTTTTATAGTTAAAAATCTCTGCTTTCAATACAAAAGGACAGGTAGCATAGTAAAAAAAAAAAAGAGTGCTAAGTTGGGAGCCAGAAGACTCAGGTTCGAATCTTGCTTGTGTATTTACAACCTACGTAACCTTGGGCCAGTCAATAGGTCCCAGTTGGATTATGTAACCTTTGAAATCTCTTCTAGCTTCAAACTTATGATAATAATAAGAGCTAGCCTTTAATTATAATAAGAGTTAACATTTATATAGCTCTTACTATGTGCAAGACATGGTGCCAAGTACTTTTTAGCTGTTCTTACTTGATCCCCACAATAACCCTGGAAGTAGGTGCTATTATGAACCTATTTTACAGATGAGGAAACTGAGGCAAGCAGAGGCCAAGCGACTTGCCCAGTGTCATACAGCTACTAAGTATCTGAGGCTAAATTTGAAATCAAATTTTCCTGACTTCCAAGTCAGCTCTTAGTCACTGTTTCACCTAGGAGAAAAATGAGGTCATTAGGTAGCAAAGTGGGTAGAGTGCCAGGCCTGGAGTAAGGAAGATCTGAGTTTAAATCTGGACTCAGACTTTTACCAGCTGTGTGACCCTGAGCAAGTCCTTAACTCTGTTTGCCTCAGTTTCCTTATCTGTAAAATGAACTAGGGAAGGAAATGGCAAACCTCTTTGGTATCTTTGCCAAGAAAACTCCAAATAGAGAAAACTGAAAGGACTGAACAACAAAAGGAGAAAAAGGGGTCATTAACAAGTAAGGGGAATCAGGAAAGACAATCATAGGATAATTTTAGGATCTGTGTTATATGTATATGTATATGCACACACAATACATAATATACACATATACACACAACATACACACATGCATATATACATCACATACACACATGCACATATATACATAACACATGCACACACCACACACGTGCACACATGATAAACACACATACAAGTGCACAACCACACACATGTACATATATGCACACATGCAATACACATATACATATGCATGCATACATCACACATATATGTGATGTCTTCTATCTATCTATCTATCTATCTATCTATCTATCTATCTATCTATCTCCTGAGATTCTAAGAGGCAGAGGTTAGAAGAGAGTATTCTTCAAGCATAGCAGGAATGTGGGCAAGTCTTTGCAAAGATCTAGAGTTGAGGCGTAGAGTGTTGAGTTGAAGGACCAAAGAGTAGGCCAGTTTGATTGGGACATAAAGTGAGTGACAGGAGGTAATGTACTTTAAGCCTAGAAAGGTAGACTGGAGGTAGATTGCAAAAGGCTTTAAATGCTAACCAGAGGATATTAATATTTTGTCCTTGAAGCAAAAGAGAGCCCCCGAAGGTTTTGGCGTAGGCTAGTAATATGGTCAGATTTATGCTTTAGGAAAATTTTTGGTTTTGTTTTTTCCTTTTGGCAGCCTTGTGAAAGATGAATTAGAAACGGGAGAGCCTGGAAGCAAAGGTATAGTAAATCAGAAGCAAGAACAGAATAGCTATTTTCTGGTTATCATCTATTAAAGTCTTGCAAAAAATTTTAAGATATTTACAAGATCTCATGATTTCTTACTAGAATCAATAACATTGACAGGAAGCTCTAGGAGTAACACTGAGTGGTTAGGGTTTCTAATACTGTTACAAGACTCTATCTACTATACCCCCTAATATCAATGGAGACATTAAAGTTGACATCAATTAACTTTTACAAAAGGGAATTTACTGAGAAGGTATAGAAAGGATAATCCTCCCAAAGTGGTGAATCCCATTCTTCCATTATATACGTGAGGTATCCGACAATAGTAGGGTAACTTCAGGCAACATGTTGTTAAGACACATGTACAGAGAACTCATAGGGCAGAAAGTGCCACTCATTACTCTGGAAGTCTCTCTCTTCCTTTGAGGAATCTATGCCAAGAATGTCCATTGTGTTGCATCTCCTGCCTGGTTTCTACCCTCCTATGGAAAGAGGTGAAACACTATTCCATCTAGCATCAGACTCTTCCTTTCCAGGGAAGAGGAGGAAGGCTGTTCCATCAAGGATCTATCCTGGTCTCCTGCCTTTGGGGAAGGGGAGTAAGACCTTTCCTTGTTCTCTCAGTTTAATAACTTAACTGAGGCCTGGAGAAGACTCTACTCTGAGGCCAAATCTTTATGGACAACGAATATCTGTCTAAATTCGTTTTCAGTGATTAACAAACCCCTTCCTGGTCATACCCTTCCCATCTCAGTGATTCTGAACTCTTGGTAGGTAAGATTCAAATTCCATTCCCTGTCCTCCACTGCATAATCCCTTATTCCCATTCCTCTCAAAATTCTTCCTCCTCCACCCCTCAATGTTCCATTCTAACTGGTTCTTCCCTGTGATCTCTGGAATGCCTGCTCAATTGGAAACAAACTTGTTATCTTAAATCTTTTCCTTTCTCGCTCCTTCCCTCTTTTGACCCTCACTGAGACCTGACTCCCTCATGATGGTATATCTCCTTGGCCACCCTTTCCAGCACTGGCTGCACATTCACTCATTCCCCCCAACTCACTGGTTGAGATGGTAGAGTTGGACTTCTTGTTCCAGGTTGTCATTCTACAACAATCAATCAGCAATCTCTCAATCATTGAGGTTCGCTAAATCTATGTTCTGGTATCTGTTGCCTACTGACTTCCAGTACACTCATCTCCTTTCCTCAATGAGTTCAGTGCTTGGCTCACAGTCTTTCTCTCCTCTTGGTCTTGCCTTCATACTTGGGGTCTTCAGCATATATGTTAATACTCCCTTAAATGCCTTAACCTCAAAGTTCCTCAACTTATTCATGACCTACTCATCCATCTCACATCAGATACACACAGAGATGGCAATCCCTTGAACTTGACATTACTCACAAATGCTCCACTTCCATGTTAATGAACTATGGAACCCCCTTATCTGATCACATCTATTGTTAGGCCTCCTTTCCCTCTGCCTTGTAATCCCAAACCTTGTTCTTTACCTACTCTGTGATATCCACTTACTCAGTTCTCTCCCAGGCTGTAAATCCGGCACTGGTTACACTTACTTCCTTTCCATCTTGGAATGGATGAGCCAATTCAACTCTATACTGTGCTCTTCCCCTTCCTTCTTCCCTTTCTCCCTTTCTCTCTCTCTCTCTCTTCCTTCCTTCCTTCCTACTGAACAAAGCTGGAGAAAATCATGATTCTATGATAACTGGATCTACTACAAATTTATGGTACATTTTCTCATCTGGGCCCTCACCATTGTAAGACAATTCATTTACACGTCTCTAACTAACTCACTATCCCACTCAGGAGATGGTTTTCCAAACTTTTTCATCCTTCCTCAAACCTCCCATGGCTCCTTTTCCCCATACCCTCTTGGCTGTAAACTTGAGGAATTTTCCTGAAAAAAATTGAGGCAATTCATCAAGGGTTTCTCTCTTTTATCCCCACTCATTTCACATCACCCAGATGCCTTCTGCCATTATGTCCTCCTCTTCTGTCTCATATGAAGAGGTGGCTCTTCTCTTTGCCAAGACAAACCTCACTACATGCACTAGTGATTAAAGACAGAAGCATGCTGTTTTTCACTTTCTTTCTTTTAAAATTTGAGTCTGGAATATTTTTACATGATTGCACATGAATAACCTATAGTGGATCGCTTAGTGTCTCATGATAGGGGTAGTACAGAGAGGGAGGAAGGAATGGATAGAATTTGGAACTCAAAATTTTTAAAATATATATTAAAAATTGTTTTTAACATGTAATTGAGAGAAAATTAACTATTATATTTATATATAATATAAAATATTATATTAAAAAAGAAAAAAGTTGTGTCTGTGTCTGTTAACTCAACTGACTAGAATATTATATTGCTGAAGTCAAAGCCACAGGTTCAATCTCTTTACAACCCTGCTCTAACCACATTGGACCCATCATCACCAGTGGTACTCATCTGCTAGATACCTGACAGGTGATTAGAGGTGTAGGCTGTGGCTATAAAACTACACCTCTAATCACCTGCCAGTTACCTTGCAAATGAATATCACTGGTGATGAGGGAATAAGAATGAGAGAGAATGGATGACTCTAAGCAAATCCATCACTCTCACTGGAAAAGTAAGTTAAAGACAGCACATTTACTTAGGGTTATAGTTAATGACCCTTATGATTGGAAAAGGGTATGCTTAAGTATTTGTCATGAGTATAATTTGTAAATATGATGGCCTTTACTCACCGGAATCTTAATGTGCCCCATTTTGTGTCCTAATGTTATAAGCACTTTTAAAAACTTAAGGCACTATATAAATTCTCAATATTATTATTATTTATTCACCCAATCAATAAACATTCATTAACACTGAAAAGACCAGGAGCATCAATGAACTTAAACATTTTTATTATAATTTTACTTTCAAATAAAAATTTTCATTCGAATTCTATTTTCTTTGTGGATTAACATATGTATGTATGTGTGTGTGTGTGTGTGTGTGTGTGTGTGTGTGTGTGTGTGTATGTATACTGCATCAATTGATGCAGCTTGATCGTTCAGGATCTTAAATGCCTGCCCTCCAGTGTAAGCACCTACTTATGTACAAGGCATTGTTATAACTTTCCAGTCTTACATTTGGGTCAGGAAATGATGAGAATCAGGCTTTCTTCTTTCCCCAAATACCCAAATGATAAGGGTTTCTCATCAGAATTTATTGTTAGGAAATTAACATCACTTTCTTTACTGTGGGAAGAGGCACTAAGTCATATCAACTAAGGTAAATCAGCATTTATTAAATACCTACTATGTGTCAAGCACTCTGTTAGGCACTAGATAGCAGGGAGAATTCTGACCTTAGCCTCAGGAAGACCTGAATTTGAGTGCTACTTCTGACATTTACTAGTTGAATGACTAGTCAAGTCGCTTAACTCCTGTTTACCTCAGCTTTCTTATCTGTAAAATGGGGATAATAATAACCCCCACTTTCCCAGGGTTGTTATGAGGACTTAATAAGGTAATCACTGTAGTAATTGCCACAGCACCTGGCACATACAATCTATGTAAATCTTAGTTTTTATTATTAGTGTATATAATGGTGTTTTCCAGACCTTAAAGGACTACATAATTATTAGTTATTATTGTCATGCCTTTGGAAAATCATTTTGAAATGCCTGTTCTTCCCTCCTCTGTGCCGTCAGCTCTCTGTGCTCTAGCAGCCGGTATGTAGATTACTCAGTCCGTCAGTCTGTTCATTTCCGGTATCTCTTTTTGACCATGTTCAACCTTAAGTACTTTACATCAATGCTGGTTATTTTTATATTATCATTCATTAACACTTCCATTTGCCAAGGGGCAGAGAAGGAACAGAGAAAGTGAAATGTGATCAATTTTGCTATTTATTATGACAACTGGAGAGGGGAAAGAAATAAACATTACGAGTATCAGGCACTATGCTGAGTGCTTTATAAATAAGATCTCACACGATCCTGACAAAAACCCTGGGCCATAGGTGTGACTATCATCCCCATCTTATAGTTGAATAGTGACTGGTCAGAGTTACAGAGCTATTAGTTTTCTAAGGCTGGATTTGAACCCAGTTCTTCCTGATTCCAGGCCCAATGCTCTAGAGGCCTGCTAGCATGTCAGAGTAGAAACAGCCCAATATCTATCTCAGATGTAACTTCCTCTAGGAATCAGCCCCGGTAAATAGCATTCCAGCCAAGAATTTTCCTAGTCATCCTAGTTAAGAATTTGCCTCTTTATCCTCTGAAATTCCTTTGTAACCACATTTTGCCTTTGCTTTTCTTATGACACATTATAATAAGATCAAACATCAGAGGATATTGGATTCGAATCTTACTTTTGCCATGCTCTACCTGTGTGATTGTGCAAACTCTCTGTGCCTCAGTTTCTTCTTCTGTAAAATGGGAGGATTAGACAAGATGATAGTAGCTTGAATGTATACAGAGGTGTTGGACAGGTAGGAGGCACAATAGATAGCTATATTTGAACTCAGATATTCGGGCCCAGAGTTCAAATCTGGCCTCAGACACTAGCTATGTGATCCTGAGCAAGTCACTTACCCCTATTTGCCTTAGTTTCCTCATCTGAAAAAATGAGCTGGAGAAGGAAATGGCAAATTACTCCAGTATCTTTGCCAAGAAAACCCCAAATAAGGTTATGGAGAGTTGGAAGTGACTGAAAAACAACAACATTTAAGGTTTAAAGATTGCAAAGTGCTTTACATTTATTATCTCACCTGATCCTCATGACCTTTTAAAGTAGATGCTCTTAATTATCCCCATTTTACAGATGAGGAAACTGAGTCTTCGAGAGGTTAAGTGACTTGCTCAGGATTCCACAGCCAGTAAGTGTCTGAGGTAGGATTTGAACTCCTGATTCCAAGTCCAGTGTTCTATCCTTGGATAGCCACCGATATGACTTTCAAAATTCTTGTTAACTCTGAATTTAAGATTCTTTGTCCTTGGGCAAAACATTCATTGGAGGAAGAGGTTGAGACTTTGGGTTAAAATGAAGGTTCTATGTTATTTCTCTCTTCCCCTACCCCCCCCCCCCATTTCTATTGCTACTAGCTTAGTTCAAGACCTCATTCTTCACTTGTTCACCCACATGGGCGTCATATTAATTTCTCATCCTATTACTTTTCCTCAAAAACCTTCAAGGTCTCCCTATTGACCATAGAATAAAGGCCCCAATTCTAAGCACTTGAGGCCCTCTCTACTTCGGGTCCAAATTAACCTCTTTGCTTTTATCTCTCACCACTCCCCAACGTGAATCTTTTGCTTTAATCAAATCCAAGTACTCCACAACACACACTGACTTTTTCTACCTCCATTCACCATGTCCCATGACCTGGAAGTCCCTCCCCTCTTTCTTTCCTTTCCCCAACATTTTCTATGTTGAAGTTCTGCCCATCATTCAAAGGTACTCTAGGTAGGCCACTCTGCTAGGTCAACTGGTTCACAAATGTCACTGAATTCATGTACTGTTCAAGGACAGGTTCTTGGTGGCTGCTGTCTCTTAGGAGATCCACTTACAGCCTTTATTTCATAGACCTGTGTTTGTCATCCCAACCACCTTGACTTGCAATGCTCAGGACTCCCACTTGGCTTCCAAACTACACTTTACAGTGTTTTCCTTGGGCAAGCTTCTGTCTGGCTACTGTCTTGCCATTCATGATCAAGACAAAGAAAGATCCAGCCTAAATCTTAACTCCTCTGTAAACCAGCTCCTGTAAATATCTAGGCCAAGAATTTTCCTGGCTATCCCAGCCAAGAATTTGCCTCTCTTTCCTCCGAAATCTCTGTGTACTATATTTTAATTCTGTTTTTCTTCTAACACATATCATTTATTCCTTTGAATTAAGGTCATCTATATACATGTTGGCTAGATCTCCAAAGGCGTATCTAAGGGGGAACACAGACAAGAATCATAATGAAAGAAGAGCTACATCTTTGGAGATTATAACCATGTCAATCTATCTGTAACATGTCTCCCAGGCCCAGGAAAGGTATGTCTTTTCTCAGAGTTTCAGGGTACCCTGAAGGGTCCATGACACCTCTCCTCTACTACCACTGGCTCAAGCTCACATCAACTGTGTTCTTTCAATTGTTAGCTCACCAGTTCCATTTAATTGATTGGTATTAGATAGCTTTTACAAAAGGATATTTACTTTAAAGATACATCAAGTACAAACTCTTACAATGCTTCTGGGATATATTCTCCTCTTCACCACCTCAGCCTGTGGGGGCAAGGGCTCAAAACTTACATTCAGTTCCTACACAGCAGTTAGTCACACCAAGTTCATGGTGTGAAGCTACTGTCAGGTTCTTTCTGCCAGACTGAGATCCTGAAGGTCATTCCTGAGGATCATTCCTTTTTCCTAAGAGGACTGATGCTGTGTTGGCTCCAAAGCGTGGCCTGGACTCTGACTCCCAGAGACTCCAGTCTCTTCCCCTAGAATGGAAAACTCCAAATCAGAAAGGCTTAGAATAAAGGCCAAGGCCCAAGGTTCATTTCTCTGGGCTGCATATCCTCAGAGTGGGGAAACCCTGAGGCCCTTACCCTTCCTACACAGTCTCTTGCTAGATGCTGTGAGGAAAAGAATCCTGAAACCCCCCTTAGATCCAAATGGAACAAAGGCTCTTGGAAGACACCAACAGTTTTAGCTACTTAGTCAGTCAGTCACCCAAACTCTTGATTAGCCAACAAGAAGAGCTACAGAACTCTCAGCCCACACCAGTCTCTCCCACTTATTTCCTTATACATGGTTACAATTCTTCTGGAAACCATTCCCCAATGTCCTCCACATAGAGAAGGTGACAGGCAACTGATGGGAGTCTGTTCATGTGCAGACCCCATTATACAGTGAAGAATTAAAGCATATGTACAAGCCATGGCACATTGTAAAGAAAGGGTCTTGGTGAAGGAGTCAGAGGTCCAGAGTTCAAATCTCATTTCTTATTTACCAGCTGGGTAAGTCATTGCACCTCACTTTCCTCAACTGTTAAACAATGGGTTGGGACAATACAGCCTCTAAAGTTCCTTCCAGGACTGAATCTATGATCTTCTAATCCATTTAAGTATTAAAGTATACACACACACACACACACACACACACACACACACACACACACACACACACACATTTTGATACAGTGAAAAGGGTGCTGGGCTTGGTCTCAAAAGATCAGAATTACATTCTTCATTGCTGTTTACTATGTGGATATGGGCAAATCACTTCCTCTCTGTAGATCTTAGTTTTCTCATCTGTAAAATTATGCTTATACTTAATAACCTTTAAAACCTCTTCCAGGGCAGCTAGGTGGTACAGAGGATCTAAGTTCAAATCCAGTCTTACACACGTATTAACTGTGTGACCCTGGGCAAGTCACGTTAGCCAGTTTGCCTCACTTTCCTCATCTGTAAAATGAGCTGGAGAAGGAAATGGCAAACCAGTCCAGTATCTTTGCCAAGAAAGTTCATGGATAGTCAGATATGACTGAAACACGATTCAACAACAACAAAAAAAGATCTTCTCCATCTCTAAATCTGTGACTCTACCTCATCACTACACGGAAAGGGACGCTGTGTTTTTATTTTCCTTTGTGACATTAATAGCACTTATAGCAGTCTTTTGAACATAATAGTGGTAGTCTCACAATTGATGTTTGTCAAATTGGGTTATTAAATTAATGCAAGGTCCAAAGAAGAGGAAGACCCCACCTGGATAGAGTAACAAGACTGTTCATAGGATTATAGGTTTAGGGTTGTACAGGACTGTGTCCAATCCAACTCCCTCAATTTACAAATAAGAAAACTGAGGAACACGAAGCAATGTGGCCAAGGTCACCTGAGTAACAGAGCAAGGATTTGAACCTGGGTGCCTTAATTCCAAATCCGGCACTCTTTCTTTTGTACTGTTCTATTTCCTTAGCCGTGTACAGGGTGGGTAGAAGCCCTTGTGGGCCAACACCCCCTCTCCATATTCTAGAGAAGAGGAGGGAGGCTCCTTCCATTCATCACTCAGGAATGCTGAGAAGTCAGGTGTTTCGGATCCTGTTTTGAAGTTATGGGGAATAGTAAACCATGGGTATATGTGAGTAGGAAGAACAAAAGACACTTTTGAAGTTTTGGGTGAGATTATGCCCCAAATATAAAGCTAATAGAACAATGAAGTTTCTAGGCACCATGGTGACCTGGCACCTGGGACTTGCTGAATCTTGCAGTAACAGGATTAAAGAACCCAGGGAAACATCATGAGGACAAAGACACCAGACCTGAATTCCAAAGCTAGATGGACAAGATTTGTTGGCACACTTTTTTTGGTGGCCCGAGGCTTTGAGGTCAAAATCAGAAAGGATTTTGTTTGTGTCCATTTTATGTTTTTTCTTTTCTACCAAGCATGCATTTTCTCCTTTGAACTGAAGAAAATTCCATTATCGGTTGTCTGTTAACAAATACATCTTCCCTAAATGTATGGAATTGACAAGGCTTGCTTCTGAATTGGAATTTCATTCCCCCTTCTCCCCCTTCTTTCCCCCTGCCCCCTGCTATAATACAGTTGGGATTTCTTCCATAGATTTCTTAAAGAAATACCTCCCAAAGCTGTTTTATCTTAGTCTTGTATAAAAGATAACAATCTATAGTAATTCTTTGCTATGTGGACTGCTCTATTTTCCCATAAAACACACTTGCAAATAAGTCTGTGGAACTTTCAACATAATGCCTGAGGCATCACACATGATAAATCCTTCCCCAGCCCCAGCTTTCTGTAACCTTCCCTATTCCTCACAATGACACTCACTTTCTCTCATTCATCTTTTATTACAATCCAATATTGTGTTTGAATATAATTAGTTTGTATGGAGCTTTCTCTTGCCTTCTTTTCTATTTTCTCTGTCTCCGGCTCTCTCTTTCTCTCTCTCTCTCTCTCTCTCTCTCTCTCTCTGTATCTCTCTTTCTCTGTCTCTCTCTTTCTCTGACTCTCTCTGTCTCTCTCTTTCTCTATCTCTGTCCTTCCCTTTCTACCCAATGGACAAACTACTGTTCCCATGCACATTTCATCTGGAAATTGACTTTGGTGTTATAGGTTCCAATATATTTACACAACAGGTACAGAAAGGTATTGGAAAAAAAGAAGAAATATTTTTAACATCGTAAACCTCTAGCAAAAATATGTGTGTAATAGAATCTGGTACTGTGGTATTACACACATTACAACTGTCACTGTGACTTACAGCCTTAGTTTAGCTGAAAGAAAATCTATAACCCTCGAATGCAACAATGTCTGAGTCACAGTTCAGAGTAATAAATGCTTTTCACAGAATACTGTAATCCATATTTCCAAAGCTGATGCAACAAAGGCATTGCTACTAGAAATCTTTCAATTTCATGGGCGGAGGCTCCAACGTAGAGAGAAACAGAGAAAGAGGGGAAAAATGCTTAGGAAAAATGATACAGTTCAGTGCCATGATGAAACGCCCATGAGTTCAGAAACCTTTGCCATTTGGCTAGCGGATTCAGTCTCCACTTACCCTTCAATTACGCGTTGACAAAAGGCCATGTTATTATGGATAGATAGCAATGGATGTAAGTTGCTAAGAGGTCTAAGAGAAGTTTGATGTAAGGAAAAAACTTCTTCACAATTAAGAGCTGTCTCAGAATGGAATGTTGACCCTGGAGGTAATGGGTTATCCCTCTCCCTGGAAGCCTTTAAATAAAAACTGATTATTTGCTGAGGATTCTACGGAACTACGGAAGGAATTTTTGGTACAGGTTGGGCTTAGATGACATTTCAGGTCCTTTGAACTCTGAAATTCTGTGGTTCATACCTTGAGTCAAGGTTTCAAGAGAGATGTTGATCTTTTCAAAGTGTGGTATTCAACTTCGGGAAGTGGTGCTTTTAGGCTAGAATATAAGATTAAGAAAAGGAATTCTGGACCTGGATCCATCAATTAAGCTGACTTATTTTACTCTTTACAGCGACTGACTCTTGTGCCCAGGGGTTACAAGAAACCAGCTGGTAATTAAAGGAAAACAGGGAGTAAGAAGCCTGAAAGAATTCTAAAAAATTCTCTCTCTTCCTTTTACTCCCTTTGTATTAGGGGTGGGGATTAAGACCTAACCTGAGATTTCATTGACAAAAAGAAAACTCTCTCAAGCGATGCAGGTTGATGTCTTTGTGGCTCCTTACATGTGGTTCATGGAGTCCTTAGTATTTCAGTAATTGTTCGTGGTTTGCCTAGGCCAAATCGATCAATTCCATTCATTAGGTAGTTAGGTCCAAAAAACTTAATAAGTATTTATGTCTTAACTCCTTAGTAATCATTTGAAAAAATAATTCACATAAATCAAAAGAAAAATAATATTTTCATTTCATTTTAAAATAGTTGCACTCACTAATGGGATATATGCATTGGCTGGCCACTGCACAAGTTCTCAAATCCTGGAATCAGATTGGACACCCCCAGCCTCATTTCCTGTTCCACATTGATTTCCACATAGGACACTTGCTCTTTAGCACAGCAGCAACTGAAACCCCAGCTCCACAAAGTTATGACCTTGCAAACTAGAAAGTTTGAGAAGTTACTGGCATAGCTGAAAGTATAAACAAAAGCAAAAATGCATCTCAAACATTCCATAACTTCATTGAAAGGAATGTAGTATGATCTAATGTTGAAACTATGACCTCAAGCTAGTAGTTCATTTTTAAAAAAAAATTGTTTTATTTTTGGAGGTAATCAGGGTTAAGTGACTTTCCCAGGGTCACATTTGTAGTAAGTATTTGAGGTTGGATTTGAACTCAGGTGCCCCTGACTCTAGGGCTGGTGCTCTCAAGCTAGTAGTTCAGATGTTGTCCAAGAGATGTTAAGTATTTCTATGTTTCCCTCAAAATTTAAAATATCCCATGCCACTCTCATGAGTTCTTTGAACTATGCTGTATATTTTAAGAACTGCAGCCATGGGTGATGAGGAGTCCTGGAAACTTTCTGAATAGGGAAGCAGTATGGTCCATCTTGTACTTTAGAAGATATTTTGCATCCTTAGAGAAGCATGGAGAATCAATTAAAAAAACTAGTCAAAACAGCGAATAACTTTAGTAAATTTGCAAGATATAAAATAAACTCATACAAATCATCATTTCTATATAGTGCCAAAAAACAAGACAAAACAGAGAAAGAAGGATGAATTCCATTTAAAATAAAACACAGAAGCTATATTAAAATAAAACACACTGGCGAAACACTTGTCACACAAATAAAGTCATTTCTAAATAATTGGAGAAATATTAATTACTCATGGGTAGGCCAAGCTAATGTAATAAAGAAGACAGTAGTACCTAACTTAAGTTGCTTATTCAGCACCATACCAGTCAAACCACCAACAAATTATTTTACAGAGCTAGAAAAAATAATGACAAAACTCATCTGGAAGAACAAAAGGTAAAGAATATTAAGGAAATTAATGAAAAAAAGTGAAGTGGCATAGCAGAGACAGATCTCAAACTATATTATAAACCTTTAATAATCAAAACGTAGTACTGAATAAGAAATAAAGTGGTTGGAGCAATGGAATAGATCAGGCACACAATATCCACAAATATATATCCACATTAAGCTAGTGTTTGACAAATGCAATGATCCAAGCTTTTGGGGTCAGAACTCACTATTCTACAAAAACTGTTGTGAAAATTAGAAAGCAATCTGGCAGAAAGTAGGTATAGACAAACATTTCACACCATATGCCAAGATAGGCTCAAAATGGGTACATGATTTAGACATAAAGGGTGACATAAGCAAATTAGAGAATGTAACAGTAAGTACCCTATCATATACAGGGGGCCTGCTACCACAGGTTCTTAGATCTGCATTCATAAAAGGAAAGGCAACTTTTGAGTTTGAGTTAAGATCTGAGTTTGAGATTGAGTTAACAATCACTTTAATCAAGTGCATGTATCATTCACCTAGTTCAGGGGATTCAGTATGCTGAACTTTAAAGAAAATACAGAGAAATCAAAGATCAACAGACATGGCTTCCTCTGCCTGATCATCAACAGAAGGTCCAACTCTCTGTCCATAGTTACCAGAGAAGGAAGCACCAAGGGGGCTCCCGAGCACTTCCCAGAGTCCTTGTCTGGTCAAAAAACACTTCTAGTTAAGCCCCAAAGTAAAACCTCACCATGAGAGTACTTATGTCTTTTTTAGAGCCAGAGGGCATCCCAACCATTGAGAATCAGTGCCTCATCAACAAAAGGTGTGAGCTTTCCTATAAATCTTTCCTAATCAAACTTCCCTTAATGGGCACATCCATTAATGGGTGAGAAAGATCTTTAATCACATTAACAATACAAATATATATACTGTTTATAGTTAAAGAAACTCTTATTTCAGTACTTTACTCCTAGTAAACTCTCTTGATTGATAAAGGCAAGATTCAATTACAGGCATTTGATTACACTAAAACAAAAGCAGCAAAATATTCCACTTTGCTTGCCAACACAGGGGAATGTGGAAAAAGTTCCCTGTTGAATCTATGGATGGGTATAGAGTTCATGACCAAAAAAGAGATAGAGAGCATCCTGGGAAGCAAAATGGATAATTTTGATTACATGAAATTAAAAAAGTTTTACACAAACCACCCAGAGCAGGAAACTGGAGAAAAATTTATAGCAAGTTTCTCTGATAAAGGTCTCATTTCTCAAATACACAGAGAACAGAGCAAAATTTATAAAAATAAGAGTCATTCCCCAATTGGTCAATGGTCAAAGGATATGAAGAAACAATTTTCAGAAGAAAGAATCAAAACTATAGTCATATGAAAAAATGCTCTAAATTATTAATATAGACATGCAAATTTATAGAACTTTGAGATATTACCTCATACCCATCAGATTGGCTAACATGACAAAAAAGGAAAATGACAAATGTTGCAGGGGATGTGGGAAAATGGGACACAAAGTCATTTTTGGTGAAATTGTGAACTGACTTAACTATTCTGGAGAACAATTAGGAACTATGCCCAAAGGGTCAGAAAACTGTGCCTACCTTTTGACTCAGCAATACTGCTCTAATGTCCATACCCCAAAGAGATCAAAGAAGGAAAAGGACAAAATTTGTACCAAAAAATATTTATTTGTACAAAAATATTTATAGCAGCTCTTTTTGTAGTGGCAAAGATTTGGAAACTGAGGGGATATCCATCAATTGGGGATTGGCTGAATGAGTTTGGCTTATATTTATGGTGAAATAAAAAATAATGGAGAAGATGCTTCAGAGACACCTGGAAAGACTTATATGAGTGGATGCAAAATGAAGTGAGAAGAATTAGGGGAACATTGTACATACTAGCGGCAATATTTTTACAATAATCAACTGTGAAAGACTTAGCTACTCTGATCAATGCAATGATTCATGACAATTTCAAAGGGCTCATAATGAAAAATGCTATCCACTTCCAGAGAGAGAACTGATGAACTCTAAGTGCAGATTAAGCATATTTTTTCCATTTCCTTTTTCTTTTTTTTGAGTGGGGGTAGGGCAACATGACTAATGTGGAAATATCTTTTGCATGATTTCATTTGTATAATGGGTATAATATTTTATTTCTTTCCTTCTCAATGGTTGGGGGAGGGAGTGGAAGAAGGGATAAAATTTGGAACCAAAACCAAAATTTTTTATTTTTTTTAAAGGAAGGGATTTTGGCAACTTTGTGAAAGAGTAACTTGGAGAGGAGTGTGAGTAGGATCTAGAAGGTCAACGAGGAGACCCTCACAAGAGTTCAGTTGAGAAGTACTGAAGGTCTGAGGTAGTGGGAGCCTTTGCACTCTCATTAGAATGCATGCTCCTGGGGATAGGGACTGTTTTGCTTTTGTCTCTGCATCCCAAGCTTCTATCCCAGGGCTTGGCACACAGTAGGACAGGTAGCTGTTGATGGCATGCTGGTCCCAGAGTCAGGAAGACCTGAGTTCAAATTTGACCTCAGACTTTTACTAGCTTTGTGACCCCAGGCAAGTTACTTAACCTTGTTTGCTTCAGTTTCCTCATCTGTAAAATGAGCTGGAGAAGGAAACAGCAAACCACTCCAGCATCTTTGCCTGGAAAACCCAAATGGGGTTGCACAACTGAAATGACTCAACAACAACAGGTACTTCAGAAATACTTGTTGACTGATGAATTGAATTTAGTGTTCTTTTGTGACCAGAAGATTGATGGTTCAACATATCTCCTTTCTGTAGTCAGAGTATTGGTGGTGGAGTATGGGTACCAAATGTACTTTGAGACATTATCAGTTCTGTTGGTTTGCTTTTCTGGACAGTACTTATAAGATTGGGGGTGGGGTGGGGGTGGGGAGGTAAGGGGGAGAGTCATTGGGATGCAAAATAAAATAAACATTTTTTTTAAAATCAAGAAATTAAGATCATGCAACAGCTTCAGAGCCTCCCAGCCTCCCAGATAGTTGGTTCACTGATCTGCTATCATACTTGCTTTAATGCAACTTTAAAAAAAAATTGGATTTGCACAAATTAGTTTTATTGCCTCCTTTATTTAGTCATTATTTCTATTACTGCTTCATTACATAGCTGATTCATAATCATTGGTTCATGAGGAATGAAGTGGAAATGAGATCGTCAGAGATCAGCATTATGCAAGTCCAGCGAAGCAGCTATAAACTTGTTTCAGGGTGGGTCATGTTGTTGGAGCATTTATTGGCTGTTGACACAGTTTCTCTACTGGCTGGATTCTCCCACCACTCATCTGCTACCAGAGAGGTCTTCTGGGTCTGGTGTCTAGTAAAGAAGCTGTTTTAGCTCACAAAAGGGACCAGAGCTCATGTGATGCACAAGCATTACTAAGAGTAATGTAACAGCTGGCATTATATAGAGAGCCTGAATGTTTGCAAAACACTTTGCATATTTCATTTGATCCCTACAATAGCCCTACTGATCTAGGTGCAACTCTAAGTCCCATTTTACAGATGAGAATACTGAGCAGAGGCTTGAACAATGATGATGATGCGAAGGAAAAGGAGAAGGGAGAGGACTCCTACTCCTACTTGTATAGTTGTTTTTTTGGAGGCAACTGGGGTTAAGTGGTTTGCTCAGGGTCATACGTGTATAGTTTTTAAAGGCTTACAAAATTCTTTCCTCAAAACAATCTTGTGAAAGATGTAATGAAATTATTATTATACCCAGATGAACAAACTGAGTCTCAGAGAGTCTATAGTGAATTATTGTTGTTTATGTATATATCAGATATTACATTATTCTTAATAATGAGTATACATCACATAACCTATGGTTCCTTCTGTGAGCTAAAATAATCTCTACACTAGACACGAAACCCAGAAGGCCTCTATGGTAGTAGATGAGTTGGAGGGGAATTCATCCAGTAGAGACACTTATATCCACAGTGAAAAAATGCTCCTTTTGGGGTTTTCTTGACAAAGTTATTAGAGTGGTTTGTCATTTCCTTCTCCAGCTCATTTTACAGACGAGGAACCTGAGGCAAACAGGGTTAAGTGACTTGCCCAGGGTCATACAGCTAGTAAGTGTCTGAGGTCAGATTTGAATTTAGGAAGAAGAGTCTTCCTGCCTCTAGACCTGGCACTCTATCCACTGTGCCACCTAGTTACTCATGTAATAGAATACTATCTTTGAAACTGATCATATTAGAGATACTTGGGAAGACTTGTATGAACTGATACAGAGTGTAGTGAGCAAAACCAGAAAAATAATAACAACATTGTAACAATAAACAACCTCTCTTCCAGCCTCACTTTTCACATCTGTAAAATGGGAATCCTAAAAGAAACCCATTTCCCATGTAAAGCACTTTGCAAATCTTAAAGCACTGTATAAAGGCTGGCCAGTTTGTTGGCACGTTTAGGAGATGAGCCACTGGACATGCTATGCCGGATGAACAGGCACCCAGCACTCCCAGTAGAGCAGTGAAAAGACCTGAAAATGGGCAGAGGAAATCTGAGTCAGGGAGCTGTTGCCACCTGCTGGAGAGATGCCAGATAGAAAGTTTCTCTGGCTGTGATTCCACTTGATACAGGGACTTTAGTCAATAGAGGAATGAGCTTGCAGGGTTGTGGTTGTTGCTATTTAGTCATTCAGCTGTGTCTGCCTGTCCGTGACTCCATGTACTATAGCATGCCAGGCTCTTCTATCCAACAAAAGAGAGATTCTGGATAGCTAGGCAGACCTAGAGTCAGGAAGACTCATCTTCTAGAGTTTGAACCTGGCCTCAGATACTGACTAGCTGTGTGATCTTGGGTAAGTCATGCAACTCTATTTGCCTCAGTTTCCTTATTTATAAAATGAGCTGGAGAAGGAAATGGCAAACCATTCCAGTATCTCTGCCAAGAAAACCCCAAATGGGGTCATAAGTCAGACATGACTGAACAACCAAGGAGAGATTCTGAGTGGAGGCATGAATTGTCAACATTATTATTAATAAAGACAGGTTGTTCTTCTACTTCAGGCTCTGCTTTTTCCAAAGACGACAAGGTGATCGGTCTTTTCTACCTCTGAGGTCTATATCATAGATATGGAAATAACAATGCACAAAATTACACATCTTCAGTTCCATTTGATTTTCTAATAGTTACAAAGACACATATTCCATAGCCAGATGGTGACAGTATGAGTGAGACATGCCTACCTTTGCCCTTCCAATATGTGCCAATTAATTTTTCTAGAGGTAGCGGTATACTGGAGCCGGTTTGTACCCAACTCTTAAGAGAACCAATTATTAAATTTTTAGTGTGAACATTTAGTGTGAGGACATAGGAAGCCAGCAAACACTATAAATTAGGACTTGAGATATTGCTTTGTTGAATGTCTAGGCTTAAGAAAGTAATGAAAAAATATTAATAGTGCACATTAAGCCTAAAAGTTTATTGGACATATATGGGGAGTGGGGGCAGAGCCTGTTGTTAAACATTTACCAGTACACTACTGCCTAGGGAGCCATGTCTCTCAAGCCTGAGTATGGGACCATATCTGTGGACAGATTGGGTTGTTCTAAGACTAACTTGATTCATGTAGTTTTAACTTTGAGAAGAGTGCTGCTTCCTTTGTGGTACCCCCACATTTAAGGGATCTGGGCTTTGAATATTTGGGTGCCATAACTGGTTGAAAGGATGAAAAGGAACTAGGCTAACTTGGGCATAGCCTTGCAAATTAATTCACATACAGCACACATGTAAAGCCTTCATCCATATTAGGGATTCTTAACCTTTCTTGTGTCATCGACCCATTTGGTAGTCCAGTTAAGATGAAGGGCCCCTTACCAGAATAATGTTTTTAAATACATAAAGCAAAAATACATAGGATTTCAAAAGAAGCCAATTATATGAAATATAGACATCAACATTTTTTCACAAAAAAGTTCAGGGTCCCTAAGCTAAGAACCCCTGACTATGGATTTTGTAGGCTTTCTTGTCTTACATTCACATAGAGCTCCATAGAATGGGTTCCTTGCATAATAAGGCATTTTACCAAGGTAAGGAACATAGACATTTATCAAATGTTATATAAGGGGCTACTCAATAATTGTAAAGCCTTTCTGTTTTTCCTTGAGTTTTCTTAGGTAAAGATATACTTCTTGTAGTTATCTCTGACATACCATGGCATAGTGGTGAATACAGCTATCAGAGGGGCTTCCTGACTCTAATCCCATGGTTGGATCAGATCCAAACTGGTTGGAGCTGGTCTTGTGATATCTCTGGAAACTTTCCATTGCCGTACCTGGAGTGTGCTGTTCTGACCAGATGTTACCACTCCCCAGCTTCTCTTGCCCTCTCTATGGGATTTCAATTGTTATGCAAAACAAGTTATGTAATAACTTTGCTCCTTCCATGTTACTGTTTAAGTCCTACACCCTCTGCCCCAATTGAGCACTCCAGGAGTTTAATGTTGTGTGGTGTCCTCCATTGCAATTCCCATGCCTTGATTAAAGATGCTAATTTTTGCTACCTAGGTAGCCTTCTTTATTTCAGGTAGACAGTGGATAGGGGATTGGACTTGGAATCAAGAAGATCTATGTTCAAATCCTACCTCAGACCCTTACTTCCTGTGCTGTCCTGGAGAAGTCATTTAGCAACTCAATCCTCAGTGTCCTCACCTGTAAAACCAGGGGATTGGTTGATGATCTCTAAGTTCCCTTCCAGATCTAAATCTCTGATCCTATAAGCTTATGACCTCTGAGATAAAAGGTTGAAATGGATAGGACATTGAACTTGGAGTCAAGAAGACCTGAGTTCAAATTCTACCTCAGGCATTTATAAATTTGTGACCCTAGCCAAGTTCCTTATTTGCTCTATGTTTCAGTTTCCACATTTCTAAAATTAGAAGGTTGGATTTTGTGGCCTTTCAGGTCTCTTCCTGCTCCAGATCACATGGGATCAAAATTCACAGCCGACTTACCAATAACTCAGGGATCTATAATTTTGCTTTCCCAGTACAGAGGCTCCTGAGATTAAACCCAGTTCATTGTGTCAGAAGTAAAGGTTCAGTGTTCAGCCTAGAGGCTGATGGGCTACCTGAGTCTACTCACCTTTTGCAGGTCTTCAGAGGCCAACTGGATAAACGTATTGAGAGAAGAGACTTTCCAGAGTCGAACAAGGGTTAGGCTTTATTCAGGGTCTTGGTTACATGTGCAGGGTGAATTCTTCCTCAGGAGAGAGGAATCCTCCTCCTCCCAAGGGGCAAGGATCATATAGCAAGAGGATGGGAGTGGAAGAGGGGAGGGACCTTCTTCTCTCTAAGGGCCCCTCAATGCAAAGAACGCCTTCAGGCTTTCCTGTCCCCACTTAAGCTCTCCCAGCCGCACAGTTTGCACGTGAATACCGTGCCTGCTCTCAGCCCCTAGCTAGTCAACAACAGGTGTGCTCAGACCACAGGCCAATCTCAAGGGTGGGATGTTCTCCCCAGCAAGTTTCCAACTGAGAAGAGGTGGAAATACACAAGATAGCCTGTGTTTCTTGCCTCAATCCCCAGCTGTTCCCTGGGGGGCCTCATGAGAACTCTAAGATTTAGAGGTCCTCACTTTTACCTGCCCGAGACTGTCCTCATGAAACTGAGCTTACACCCCTAACAGTTCAGATACATGGGCTGCATGTCCATGGTCACGCAGATAATTTCAGAGCCAAGATTTGAATCCAGTTTTCTGAATTCTGGGTCTAGCAGTCATTTCCAGGTTCAATGCTGACTGTTCTGAGGCTCATGTAAATTCTCACTTGTGGTGGGATTCCCTGTGTGGTCCAAATCCCTGCCCTATAGTTCTTGAAAACCAACCTCTTGATGGCCTTGACTTCATCCTAGCCACATTCCATGTGAAACCCTAGTCTTTGGAATGTGTTGTTCATTTTGGAAAGCTCTTTTGTCATTTAAATGTGAAATAATTTCCCTTCAAGAACTCTTGACCATCTTTGGTCCTTTCTGCTCAAGCCAGAATTCAAAATATTGGGACTGATTTAAAGCAGATGTTTGGCCAGTTCCAGAGGGCATATTTCCTCCTCCTTCCTCCTCTCCTCCCCCAACACCCTCTCCCCAGCATGCTCCATGGGAGCCTGGGAAGGAGGGTAGGGAGAGACAACTTTTTGAATCTTGAACTATTAGAAGACAAATCCTCCTTAATGGGCTTTTATGTTATTTCTGTATGTTCTCAGTTATCCTCATAGGTCAAGAATAAGGAAGAATAGGTGCTGATAGACATGTTTGGAAAGCCTGGCCACATAGAGTGACCATATGGTTATGTTACTCTCATCTCTTGGATCTGGTTGGGTTGCCCTTTTAGAAGCTTGGTCTTTAATTTGGGAATGTTAGCTAAAACAAAGGCATTTGTTGCTGTTCTCCACAGCCCTGGGGATCTTCTTTCTGAACCCTTCCCACGGAGTCATCAATCATTGTCTTTTTGGCGAATTACTGGCTTGCTGCTTGGAAGGATTCTAAGGACTGGCAGATGGATCATCTTCTCCTTTCGTGGAAGTGGTTGCTGCTACTTCTGATTAGTAAAATTACACACAATTTAGTTGCTCTTTTCTTAGGACCCATTTGATGGTGACAACTGATAGCCAATTCATGTGTAAAAACATCCAACCAATCTCCTGCTACTATTATCCTTCACAAAGGTGAACAAATGCTCTGTTGTCATTCTCATTCATGTTTTCTTCCTTCACTTTGATGTTTTCTTCTTTGGCTAATAGGACCATTACTAAGACCATGAATTAAGTCTACCAGAGGGCTACAAATTTCATAGGATCATAGAGATAGAGATGAGGTAATTAATCTAGCCTCACCGTGTGACAGACAAGTAAGGAAACTGAAGCCCCCAGGAGATTATGGGACTTACCCAAGTTTGTAGAGGTACTAAGCATTGAAGGTAGAATTTTTGACAACAGGTCCTCTAACGCTAAATCCAGCATTGTCTCCACTGCACCATATTACCTCTTATGGATTACTCACATGAGTCTCCTCTGCTGAAAGAAGTTGGGTCCACACCTCTGCCCCTGCACTTCTCTCCTCTTTTCCCTATAGCAGATGAAAGAGAATCATAAATCAGAGCTAGAAGAGACCTTTAAAGTCATCCATTCTAACCCCCACATTTTACAGATGAGGAAACTGAGGCTCAGAGAGATTTGATGACTTGACCAGGGTCACCTGGTGGTAAGTATCTGAGGCAGAATTTGAAACCTGATTTTTCTAAATCCAAATCCAGCACTCTGTTCTCCATGCCATGCCTCCTTTTTGTTCATGAGAGTGTAGCAGCTCACAAAGACAGTGGGTTCCTTTTGTCCTTCCCCACTGTGTGGTGCACTCCTTTATAATAAGCACTGGCTTAGAATTCTGTGAAAATCAGCCCATTTTTTCTCTGGAGACAAAACTCATTATAAAAGCATAGATGCCAAATAAACAAGATTTAAAGAGTTGGAAACTCCTGAGGGTAAGCTATGACAGCTTGCAAGGCAGTAATGAGGCAGGGGAGGAAGGGTACAGAAGGGATGAATTTACCAAGTCCCAGTAGCAGTGACAGTTAAACAAATTCTGACCAGGCAGATCACTCTTCAGGTTGGTCAGTGACACAAACAAAGTTCCAATTGCTTGTGACTATATTTAGTTCAGATGGCAGTGATTGCTTCACTGGTGATTAGCTGCTCATTGGCACTGGCACAAATTTGGGTTTTCCATTTTTCAGAGATCTTCAAAGTTCCTTAGCCTTCGGAGTGGTGTATCATTAAGCACACCAACATACGTGGAGGAGGCTGCTATCACAGGTTTTTTGAACTGCTTTTCTAAAAGAAAAAGCAACTTTTGAGGGGTCAACAATCACTTTAACCAAGCACATGTATCATTTAGTTAGTTCAGGGGAAAAAGTCAACACCCCAACTCCAGAGAAAATACAGAGAAATCTACATCAACAGACAGTGTTTCCAAACTGTCTGACATAAGCAATACATACATCATAAACCAACAGACAGATTCAACTATCTGACCATAGTTCCCTGAGAGGAAAGCATGAACATCTGGATTTTCATAGGGAGTTGGGGTAGGGGTGGGGCATGCTGCTTAGTGGCTTCCCAGAGTCTCATCTGGCACAACACAAACCTTCTTCCAAAAACTAAGCCCCAAAGTAAAACCACACCTCACAGTCTTTATATATTTCTTAGAGACAGAAGGCTTCACAACCCTCCAAAACCAGTGCCTCATTAGAAAATTAACAAAAGGTGTAGGCTTTCCCACAAATCTTCCCAGGTCCATTAATGGGTGGGGAAAATCTTCCCATTAAGAAGCAAAATTATACTAACAATAAGCAAAAATGCCTTACTAATACAAGCAGTTTCTGCTTCCCATGATCTTTCAGACCTTTCTTCCATCTGGAAAAACTCTTCTTCCCATCATCTCTCTTGATGAGGATCAGTCCAGTTAAGTTCAGAAAGGCTCCTCACTAGAATTTGGCCACCAGCTTAAGATCCCCCCATTCTCCCACAAGAAAATCATGTACACAAAAAAATACCAAGAAAAATGTGGAAGGAATTTCCTTCTGTATTAGTGGAGTATTCACATTGATCACAGTCTTATCAGGACATAGGATCATAGATTTACAGCTGGAAGGATATTAGAAGTGATCAAGTCCAATTTTATAATTTTTAACTGAGGACATAGAGAAATTAAATGACTAGCCCAGGGTCATGCAGTTAGTAAGCATCTGAAGACTCCAAATTCAGTGCCATATCTATTATGCCAACATTCTTCGTAAAATCACAGATCCTTGTAGAACAAGGAGAAACAAAATTTCACAGATATTTCTCATATGAACTCTATAAAATGGAACAATATATGAGTATCAACAAATAAGTACCCTACTGTGTGCCAGGTGCTATGTTTGGCTTTGAAGATACAGAGATAAAAATGAAAGAGTCCTTGCCCTTTGTTGGGAGGTCCTATATGTATATAAATAAGTATTGTTAGGGAATGAAAGTACAAGAACAGAAAAATATTAAATTGACGGTAGGACTCCATAGCAATTTTTTCTGGGATCTAAGGAAAGCATTACCTTCCCACTTCCCACTGCCATACATAAAGAAACCATAATGGATTGGAGGGTTAGGACCCAGAGGTCCTCATTTTCAGTACAATTTATTCCGTCTCAATCCATTCCAATTCATTAACATTTATTAAGCACCTACTATGTGCCAGGTACTGTGTGCTATGTGCTGTTGATACAATTAATAAAAAAGAAAGCTCTTGTTCTTAAGAAACTTACAATCTAAAAGGGGGGAGATAACATACAAAAAAAGTAGAAAAGTAGGGAGAGGGAGGGCAGCACACCAGGACAGGGCAGCAGATATAAAATGGAGAAAACTGGGTCCAATTCCTGTCCTCTTTAAAGGAAGGCATTGGGAGGAGTTTGGTGCTCACTCTCCATCCCTCCAATCAGAGAACAGAGGAGGTTGAAGGAAGTGGTATCAGTCAAAGCTTGAGTTAGCAGCGTGGTGGAGAATTTAGACTTGATGAGCTTGTCCTAGGAGGCAGGATCTTGTTCCTTAGAGTTGAAACCAGGTGAGGCAGCAGATGCAAGGTAGAGAATCCCCTGAAAAATAAACATTTTCTTCAGTCTTGGAACATTCCATATTCACACAATTTTGGGGAATGTAAGGGCTTGCAAGATTATCTGCAATTCCTCCTGTCTATGGTTTGTTTGTACAGAGTTGTTTGCATGTTTTCTCCCCCCACTGGATTGTGAACTCCTCAAGGGCAGGCACTGTCTTTTACCTTTCTTCATATCCCTAGTGTTTAGACAATGTCTGACACGTAATAGGTGCTTAATAAATGTTTCTTGACTGACTGTGGTTATAGTTTGGAAATGTGAATAATGATAACTAGCATTTTTAGCACTTCTACATTTTTTCTCATTTTATTCTTACCACATAGGGGTAGGGAGAAAATCTGTGATTTTATTAGCATAACTGCCTTTACTGATGTAGTTCAGTAAATTATAAGTCATAGAGACTGCTGCGAGGTTAAGTGACTGGCCTGAGGTCACACAGCCAATACATGCCAGCTCTTCCTAACTCTGAGGCCAGTTCTCTAGGACCTATATCTGAAGTGGGACTATTTATTATACCTGAGATATCAGCTTAGATTGATATAGATATGGGAAGTGCATCTGGGAAAATCTAGCCTAGTACCAGTTTAGTCAAAGTGAGTAGGGTTCCCTACTTTATGAATGAGAGAGCTGAAGCACAGAGAGGATAAGCAACTTTCTCAAGATTATGCAGCTAATAGAACAGAAAGGCTAGTGTCAAACCTAAGTCATCTTCTTCTGAAAACAGTGCTTTTCCCATCAGGTCACAGGCATCTCTCTGTTAGCTTCTCCATTTTCTTTGCAAAGATGAAAAGTCCCATCTCACAATGGACAGAGAGCTGAGCTTGGAATCAAGCAAGTCTACTTGCAAGAGATGTGACCTTAGGTAAGTCATTTGACCTCTGAGTCTCAGGCAATGTTCTAAGACTTATTTATTAAGTTATCACTGGGTTGTAATACTTGTTGGTGGAACCACACATTTGTAGCGAGAGGTTACACATTTAACAGTCTTAGCACTTACCTACAAGGTGAATTAATCTGTTGATGATGGAGGATTTTTTTTTATTCCATGCCTACACTCATCAGTAGTCTGGGTTTCAAGTCTGGACCCTCAAGCAAGAATTTTACAAAAGGCCCATTTACCCTTTGTAATTTCAAAAAATAAACAGATTTGCAGCTGAGAAGGGCCCCTCTCTTCGCAAGGACGGCTGCTTAGGCAATATTTACATCCAAGTGCCAGTGAGTTCCCTGTAGGAGGTCTGACGCCGTATGGTAACGTTATTCATTTTTAGCTCTTTCAAACAGAGCTGTTCATTCCTTTCAACATCATCAGAATTCTACACTGTTTGCTAAAGAGACCCATCTCTCCTATTGCCAGACATTCCCATACTCCCATGGAGTTCAGGTGGAGGCCATAAATGGCTTGACATGCGTGTGTGTGTGTGTGTGTGTGTGTGTGTGTGTGTACGTTTGTGCATCTTGTGTTTCCTCATTAGAATACAAGCTTTTCAAGGGCAGGGCCAACATGTTTTATTTTTGTCTTTGCTTTCCCAGGGCCTTGTATTCTAGGACTGTGCCCATAGAAGGCTCGAAGTCAAGTAAGTATTGTTTGAATTGAATTGAACCTCTAGGTTTTATGTTAGGACATGTTTTGTCTAAAGTAAAGAGATGATAGGTTCACTTTGGGGCTGGAATTCTACTATTGTCAATGAATTTTGAAAAGGAAAACCAACATGAATTTTGACAAAGGTTTGTATCTCTACTTCAGCAGCCAGGCAGAACAATACTGGACATCTTTATCTGTCCAGTGGATACCTATGTCTGAAGTGTGGGATATTGAATACCTGAGATGTGAGCTCAGATTGAGATAGATATAGGAAATCTTTCTGGGAAAATCTAACCCAGTACCAGTTTAGCCAACTTAATTAAAGGTCAGGTCTGTTTGCCTCAGTTTTCTCATCTGTAAAATGAGCTGGAGAAGGAAACAGCAAACCATTCTGGTATCTTTGCCAAGAAAATCCCAAACATCACGAAGAGTCTGATAGGAATAGTATATTAAACAACATGGTGTCCCCATCCTAAGTTTTAGTGAATTTCAGTTTCAACTCTGAAAGTCTGAGAATTCAGCAAGCATTTCTTTTTTTAAATAATATTTTATTTTTCTCCAATTACAAGTAAAGACAATTTTTGACATTCTATTTTTTAAAACAATTTTGAGTTCCAAATCTTTTCACTCGCTCCCCTCCCTGAGATGGTAAGCAATATAATATAGGTTATATGTCTTCAATCATATAAAACATATTGCCATATTGTATGTGTTTGTCCATTGCTGAAGACCATGCCATCAGAGAAATGACGACATGACTTGCACTTGACTTTGTTTTGAGTGAGGGAGAGCTGTGCAGGTCACCAGCCTCACTTCCTCTCCAGAGCCATCTGAATCCAGTGGCCAGATATTCATCAGGATGACTGGAGATGACCCAGGATGAGGCAATTGGGGTTAAGTGACTTGCCCAAGGTCACACAGCTAGTGAGTGTCAAGTGTCTGAGGTGAGATTTGAACTCACATCCTCCTGACTTCTGCATTGGTGCTCTATCCACTGCACCACCTAGCTGCCCTTATTGCCACATTAGTTATATTGTAAAACAAGACACAGACCCAAAGGAAACACACACAAATAAAGTAAAAATATAGTATGCTTTGATCTGCATTCAGACCCCACCAGTTCTGTATCTGAAGGTGGATAGCATTTTTCAACATGAGTTCTTTGGAATTGTCTTGGATCATTGCATTGCTGACAAAGTCATTCACAGATGGTCATCATTCAAGAATTGCTGTTATTGTTTACAATATTCTCCTGGTTCTGCTCACTTCACTCAGCACTGGTTCATGTAAGACTTTCCAAGTTTTTCTGAAATCAGACTGCTTATCATTTCTTATAGCCCAGTAGTATTCCATCACCAATCATATACCACAACTTGTTCAGCCTTTCCCCAATTGATGGACTTCCCCCTCGATTTCCAATTCTTTGCCCCTACAAAAAAGCTGCAATAGCAAGCATTCCTTAAGCACATTATAAGTACCACTCTGGGCTGGGTACTGAGGAAGCAAAGATAAATAAGGCGTGATCTCTGTCGTCAAGGGATTTATATCACCATGAGGGTGATAATAACAGATACATTAGTAACCATAATTCAAAACAGAATATGGAATAGTGGTGTGATATACTGAAAAGAGTATAGGATTTGGGATCAGAAAACCTCACTTTAAACCCTACTTCTTCTCCTTCCTATGTGTCACTTACCTCTTTATGCCTCAGTTCCTCATTTATAAAATGAGAAGTTTGGATTAGCTGACCTCTAAGGTCCTTTGTGGCTTTAAATCTATCACACTATGAAACTATGATTTGAGGTTCCTTAAGCTTGAAATCTATGTTCCTATGTTCACAGTTGTTGCCCCCAGCATACTTAGTAGCTTGTTGTGTTTGGCCTTTACTCTTGAAGAGGACCACGACAGCAGAGAGATGATATGACTTGCGGTTGACTTTAATTTGAGGGAGGGAGGGCTGTCAATCTCATTGACCACATGGGAACTTTGGGAATTGGTTGCGTTACTCATACATTAAGGATTTACCACTGACCTATAAACAAAAGGGCAACATATCCCTAAGCCATTCTCTTCTTTTTTTCTGGCTTCAAAGCATAAAGACAAATTGGACCTGCATTTGGTAGGTCAGTCAAAAGCATATATCCAACTTAGACAAGTCTGTGCCTGGGATAGAACTACCTCTATCTCTGTCTGGTTTTTTCTCAGGTTCTCTCTGTCCCCTTCTCCTTCTCCTTCTCCTTCTCCTCCTCTTCCTCCTCCTTCTCCTCCTCTTTCTCTCTGTAAGTCTGTTTTTTTTCTCTCTGTCAGTCTCTGTCCCTGTCTCTCTCTGTCAGTTTCTGTCTCTGTCTCCCTGCTTCTATCTGTCTCTCTTTCTCTCTCCAGATGCAAGAGTCCAGGTTACCATATGAATTTCAGAAGGTCATGAGGCACCCGGGAGACCAGTGAGGTCGTATCTCTTGTGCTTCCTGGAGTGGTATTTCCAGGAAAGAGGTAACTGGAAAGAAGAGCCTTGCCTGTTCGATCTGGCAATGCCCAGTGCCAAGGAAAACTGTGAAATGTCTAATTCCAGTATTGTACAATTATTGTATGTTCTGATGAGACTTAAAATATTAGCCTCCTAAATGACTGTAAAGTAGCAGTAAGTTAAGATACCAAATTCTGTTTAAATTGTTCTTTTAATGCATACTGATTCTTTCATGTTTATCATGGCTTTCTGTATGGGGATAAAATGACCTGTCCTATACCCAATTCGTATTGTGATTGAGTACTTTTAATTTTTCCTCCTTCTGACTAAGCCATAGATTAGAAACAGCATTTTCCCTTGGAATAGAAGAGGTAGGTGTGAAGAGCCAATGAATATGAGAGTAGGGAGTCCCATCTCCTAAAGAGAGGTCAGGCTCCCCTAGAAATGGACCTGGGACATAATTGCATAACTATAGGACAGAGACTGGAATAGGTTATCAACCATGGGGCCTTGACAGAGTGGTTATATCTAGTCTCTGTGTTAGACTATGATAAGTGCATAGGAAAAATATAGATAAAACATATTCTTTTGGTGAAATGTAAGGTCTCAAAGCCCTGGTTTGTAATCATAAGGCCTTATACCATATCATGGAACAAACACTTTTTCTGGGCCCTACTTTTCATTCTTCTGTTTGTTGTACTGGAAAATCATTAGCTAAAGGTATCCTCCTCGAAGACATTTAATGCCAAGACAGCAGAATCATCAATACCCGTCGGTTGTGTCCTAAGCTGACGGTTGGTCTCTGTTACATAATGGTTACTCAACAAAGAACTTTTAATCTGCAGCCAGTGTTAGTCAGTCAGTCAGTCAATAGTCAGTCAGCAATTATTAAACACCTTCTATGTGCAAGGGGCAGTGGATAGTCAGTTGGTCAATAGTTAACAAGCATTGAGTAAGCACTTACTTTGTGTCAGATAGGGGCAGTTAGGTGGTACAGTGGATAGTGCATTGAGCTGACAATCAAAAAAACTCATTTTCATGGGTTTGAATCTGGTCTCAGATATTTACTAGCTGTGTGATCAAGGGCAAGTCACTTCCTCATCTATACAAATGTGCTAGAGAAGGAAATGGAGAACCGCTCTAGTATCTTTGCCAAGAAAAGCCCAGACAGGATCACAAAGAGTTGGACATGACCGATACCACTCAACAATAACAAAAATGTGTCAGCTACTATACTCAACCCAGGAGATTCAAAGAAAGGAAAAAAAACACAATCCTTCCCCTCAAGGGATTCTAATGAGTAAGACCACACACAAATAACTATCTACAGAAAAGATATATACAGTGTAAGTGGAAAGCTGTTTGACTGTTTGTCCTTGGTTTTCTTTTTTTTTTTTTGGTTATTTCAAAGTTCCATAAGTTTATCCTCAGGTCATCTGCTGACATGTAGGTCTCATAATCACTGTTAACTGATATGGAGTTGATGTGATACGTGTGTGCATTGGCAAATACTCTTCTGGGTGTGGCCTCCACCATTAGGTCCATGGGTCTCAGCACAGGAACCCTCAGTGTTGTGATGGTGGCAGGATCCCGGAGCCGGCCATCTTCATCTTTTAGATTGTAGCCTTCTGGTCTCTTATCTCTCTCACTGACTTTCCAGAGCTTCACAGTTTTATCATTAGTGGAAAGGAGAAAGTAGGCTGCATTCTGCTGTGGAAGCCATCGGATCTTATTAATCTTTTCTTCGATCTCTAAACTCTTCAGGTAATCGAATTCGGGCTCATGGCTCTGGAATGTGCTGTAAATATTGTATTCACCCCTTCGATGAAGCTGATTTTTACTCTCCTGCTCTCGTTGAAATATTACAACCCGGCCCCCCTTGTCCCCTGTCGCTAGTAATTCTCCTGTGTGGTTGAATTCTACCGTAGAGATAATATCAGATGTAATTTAAGTAGTGGTCAGAATTTGAACTCCAGTTCTCTGACTTCCAAACTTCTGCTATGGCTGCCTCCATTGTAGTTTGGAACTATGCACATGAAAGAGGACAAGTGATAAGAATTTTTTTTTTTATTCAAGTTAAGTAAGAGGAAGAAATCAGAGTTGGTAGGAGGAGGGGTAGCGGACCATGGTAGAGTATGCCTACTACAGGGGGGATGGAGGATCACTTGAGTTCAGGAATCCTGGGCTGCAGTGGACTAAACTTATTAGATGTTTACTTAAATTTGTGCCACTGGTAAGCCCCTGTTTCTCCTTTCCATCCAGGGGTCACAAAGCTATAGAAAGATGGGCGGGGGGGGGGGGAGAGGAAAGGAGGGGGAGAGGAGAGAGGAGAGAGGAGAGAGGAGAGGGGAGAGGGGAGAGGGGAGAGGGGAGAGGGGAGAGGGGAGAGGGGAGAGGGGAGAGGGAGAGGGAGAGAGAGAGAGAGAGAGAGAGAGAGAGAGAGAGAGAGAGAGAGAGAGAGAGAGAGAGAGAGAGAGAGAGAAAGAGAGAGGAGGAAGAGGAAGGAGGAGGAGAAGAAGAAAGGAAGGAAGGAAGGCTGTCCTTGGTTTTCAAAGAGGGCCAATGACATAATGAGTGATGTCCTGACTTGCTTCTGAATTGAATTTAAGTGAGGCAGAGTTTCACAAAGTCATCGGCCCCACTCTCTCTTCCAGAGTTGTCCAAGTCCAGTGGTAAGACAAAACTGAAGAAGACTGGCAATGGTGAGGGATGCAGTGGGTGATCTTGGCATTTATGATGGCTGACTAAGCTCCAACGTTCCACAGTGCCTGCTTCAGCCACCTTCATGGTCATTAGAAGAAACTACTCAAGGAAGACTAGCACCTCTGGTGCAAGGGCCTTTCAAGCCCTTTGGTGTCCAGCTGGTGCTCAACTCTCACCTAGAAGCTGCAGCAGAAATACCAGTCACATTCAATAAAGCTTTCTTGGCTGATGGGCTAAACCAGGTTAAGGGTAACTGACAGGTCTCCAATCTGTTGGTGAGTCAGGGGATGTTTACTCCAAGTGTGTGAAGACTTTCCCTGGCAAATTGGTAGATGAAGAGAGAGGAAAGGATTCTCAGAGTACTGAAGGATCTGGGAGACAAGAAAAGGCCTCCTCATAGAAAGAGTGGAATCTTGAAAGAAACTCGTGAAACTAAGAGATGGAGGTGAGGTGAGAGAACTTTCCAAGAAATGAGGACAATCACTGCAAATGCATACTGTTGAGATATAGAGTGTCACATGTGAGAGAAATGGCTGGTAGGCCAATGTGGCTAAATTGCAGAGTTCCTGGATGGTAATAAAGTGTAAGAAGACTGGAAGGTATGAACAGGTTAGGGTGGAAGGGGCTCTGATTATCAAGTGGAGGACTGTATATTTGATCCTGGAGATATCAGGGAGCCACTGGTATGTTTCCTGACTCACTATTCCCCAAATGCCTCTAGGGTTATATTTTTGTAGTTGAAGTAAAGGTATTAGAAATGTGGGTTACCATTGACTACCTTCCTATATCTTTAGCTCAGGTTCTTAGGTCCTGAAAGACAGGCTCTTTGGAATAAGACATAGACTCAGAATAAGACTCACAAAGAGGAGATGAATGCATTTCTGGGCTGGAATTCTACTAGTGCCAATGAGTTTTGAATCAGAGAACCAGGATGAGTTTTGGCATGGGATTGCCTCTTTATTTTAGCACCAAACAAGCCTGCCCAAGGTCTGGATATGTGGGGGTGTATGTGAACAGCAAGGGAGGAGAAAAGAGGGTCATGCCTCCGGCTAGTGCTTTAACCAGTCCAGTGTGAGCATGTTCAATGACAGGAACTCGCTTGTTTCCAAGACAACAGAATTCAAGCTCAAACCCTGACTGCTCTGGAGGAGGCCCTTTCAACGTCATTTCCATCCTTTTGAAGAAACGCACATTTTGATGGGCAAAGTGCCAGAAATAATTAGACCAAATAGCTCCTCAGAACCCTGATGGAAAAAGACAGAGGAAGAAAAGAAATCTGAATGTGTATAAATATGGGTGCTGTGTCTGTTGTGAGGATTTCTCAACAGAAATCATGAAAATTCAGGCAAAGCCGGGGATGAGAGCCTTGTAAGAGAATATAATAATTAGCAAAGAGAGAAAACTGAGAAGAGAAATGAGAGAGGGACAGCCACATCATTGAAACTTACTAAAACAAGTAGGTTAGGCAATCAGACTTAAAGTTGAATCTCCCCCACGTTGCATCTAATGGGCTCGGAGTATTCATTTCGTTCTTATTTTTTTCCTTTCTCTGCGTGAGGTATCTTCTCTGGCTCTAATTTCCCATGTTTGATGTGGAGATCAAGAGTTTTGTGTTTTTTTCTCCTGAAGTGAACAGTGATAAAATAAATTTCGTAGGGCTGACAACATGCCAACTTTTTACCCCAATATTTGTTAATGGATCTTCTTGTGCGATGGAAGATCTTTGCTCTGAAGAATCAGGGAGGAAGCTCACCTTCTTTCTTTCATTATGGCATTCAGTGCTCCCCACTTTGCCCGACTTCCACATCCTAGAGTGAACAACGCTTTGGAGACAATGCCCTATGTCTAAGGCCAAAGATCTGAGGTCCACAGTGATTGTTGTCTTTACCCCAGAGTGAAGTCAGTAATTCATCATTCACCAGCTGTTACAAGTCTGGCTCATGACTCATAAACACCCTGGCCTGGCTAAAAAGAAACTGATATCTAAGCAATGAGCATCAAAGACCCAACATTTCTGAAATCAGAGGCGGTGAAATTTTTTTTGGCTCATTCCATCAGAGGCTAGATCTAACCCCAAATATTTCAGCTTCATTCTTTCCCGCTATACATTAGCACATTTCTTTGACTCCCTCGCAGCTGAATAAATTAAACAAACGACCCTATTTGGAAAACTGGAATCTTCTCCCTCAGAGTTAAATGACTAAGCAGTGATTTATCTGTTCTGTTCCTAGAGGGTGAGAAGTCATACAAAGGTCTCAATGCTGTGGACCGAGGTAAATAGTGCCTCTTAATGTATTTAGCAAATGATAATGCAAACCAAAGAAAATATATGACAGGGAGGAAGGAAAACTGCATTCCCTGCTTGGGAAGTAATTGAACATTTATAGCTTGGGAATAGCTAGTTCAAAGCTGGGGGAGGGGGAGCTCTTTGCTTCTCTCCATGAAGGAATTGCTGTTAGTGAGGACAGTCTTTTGGATGAGCCATCTAGTCTCAGGGGATTTAAAAGGGATGTAGTAGGCTAGATAGATAGGTCCTGAGCATCCATAAGCCTTCATCAATTCAACTTTATAAACTTATTAAGGTTCTCTTGGAGCTCATGTTCTACTGGGGGGATTATAACATTTGTACATATGAATAAATACAGTGTATTCTGATTATAGAGTAATAAGATGGGACTTCAAGAGAGAAAGCACTACCATATGGAGGGACCAGGAAAGGAATCATTTTAGAGGGAGCTTTGAAAATGTATTAGGGTAGGAAAATGATGGGTAGCTAGATGGTGCAGTGGATTGCTGGAGTGCTGGACCTGAAGTGAGGAAGTCCTGAGTTCAAATTCAGCCTCAGACACTTACTAGCTATGTGACCCTGGGCAAGTCACTTTACCTTGTTTGTTTGTTTTCTCATCTGTAAAATGAGTTGGAGAAGGAAATGGCAAACCAGTCCAGTTTCTTTGCTGAGAAAATCCTAGAAAGGGGTCATGAAGAGTAAGACAACTAAAGATGACCAAATAACAAGAAAAATAATAGTGTCTAGTGTAGATTCTCACATCACTGTTAGGTGAGAGGAAAACAGGTCTATTTAGCCATATACAGAAGCTATGGATTACAGAAGGTGGTGGTGAGGAAGGAATGTATTTCACACATAGGTGAATTCCTCCTATATAAAGGCAGAGAAGTGCAGGGAGATGGGAATGACTTATATAGGGAAAGAGTATACAAAAAAAAAATCCCTACCCTCAAGGACCTTATATTCTATTGGTAAGAAATAACATGCACCTAGAACAGTGAATTCAGCCTACATATGAAGTAGGTTATGACATGCTTATTGTTAAACGCTAACTGTATAGTCTTGAATATGTGTTGTAACCAGAGCAAGATTGTTGAATTGAACTGAGTTCAAGGCTTCTGGGTATTTCCAAGGCTTCTCCTGGACAAGAGAGCATACAGCTGTTCACTGCAAGGAAGCTGGGCTGGAACAGACCGTAGGATAATTAAGAGACAGGAAACTGTACACGCACAGGCTTTCTTAGAAAGGGAGGGCTCACAAAGAGTAACAACAGATGCCTGTTCATGAGCCATGCTAGAGCAGCACGTGTCCTTACTTCCTAACTTGTTCTGAAGAACAGTGATCTAATTTTACTATTTTCCTTAACGCTATGAATATCAGCCCCGTCTAGTTGGACTCAAATTATAAGTGGTCAGGAGAGGCAGTGTGATATAGTGGCTAGATAGTAGGCTTTGGAAGCTAGGAAGACTGGGTTCAGATTCTGCCTCTTATACATATTGGCTGGGTGGCTAATCCCAAAACCTCTCAGTGCTTTAGTCAATTCTGTAAGACAAGATGGTGCTGAATTGCATTTGTAGATGAGAATTTCCTCAACCAAAGGTTCACTATATCAAATGATTTTTTTTGATTAGGTAAAAGAGGCCATTTTCTGTCTTATTTCTTACTTAGCCTTAATCACTGATTGGGCATTGCCTCAGTCAAACTGAGACTCTTAAAGAGCTTTCCTTAAAAAGATCAAGGTGTCCTACTGCATCTAGGGCCATCTCTTGTCATTCTGATCCATATCTGGTCACTGGATCCAGATAGTTCTGGAGGAGAAAGTGAGGTTGGGGACTTCGCACAGTCCTCCCTTACTTAAATCCAATCCACTTGCATGTCACGGTATCACCTCCCTGGTATCATGGTCCCGTTTGAGAATGAAGGACAAATAACCAATGAAATCACAGGTACAGTTTCCGTCTTTATTATAAATTTTGTTTCGTTGTTTCAGTCATGTCTGATTCTTCCAGACCCCATTTGGGGTTTTCTTGGCAGAGATTCTGGAGTAGCTTGCCATTTCCTTCTCCAGCTCCAACAGATGAGAAAACTGAGGCAAACAGGACTAAGTAACTTGCTTAGGGTCGCATGCTTAGTAAGTATCTGAGGCCAGATCTGAATTCAGGAAGATGAGTCTTCCTTAGTCTAGGCCTGGTGCTCTATCTGCCAAGTCCTTTAGCTGCCCTTTATTATAAATAGACACATATTTTAATAGCTTTCTCTTGGGAGTCCTAGGACGAGAAGTATGCTAAAGCCAGCTTGAACCAGAAGATTGTTAAATTTTCACCCTGAGCATTTACACTCAAGAAATCAGAAAATGCTGCAAATCAGAGCTTGGTTTGTTATTTTGTTGATTGTCCAGAGTTAAGAAAGTGATAGAGGAAAATGTTAACGATGAGGATTAAACTTAAAAGTGAGTCATTCATACACCCCCCACCCCAACCCTGGAAGCTGGTGGTTAATCATTTACCAGCCCAGGATTCTATTTTGCAGACCCAACTGTAAAGCAGCCTCTCATACATTGTTCCCAACTCCAAAAAAAGGGGAAATCTTTTGAATAAAATAAAGCTTAGGAATTGCTTGTGTTTAGGTTTTCCCCTAATGCATAAGTACATAATTACTTAGTATACAATGTGGGTACCAGGTATGGATCAGTCTTTATGTTATCTGACATAGAAAATGCCATAGAAGTACTTATAGGTGCCCACATATAGAAACATAAAAAAATAAAATAATCCTTTAGATTCATATAGTGGATAAGGCATTGGATTTGAACTCAAAAAGACTTGGGCTCAAATCCCATCTCAGGCATTTTACTGTGTGATGACACTGGGCAAGTCACTTAGCTGCTCTGTGCCTCAGTTTCCTCACCTGTAAATATGAGGAAGACAGACTCAAGAGTCTCTGATGTCCCTTAATTTATGATCCTACCACCTAAGTATACTTAAAGGAGGGAGGGCTGAGGAAGAAACAGCTTACATTGCATCTGCACTGAGAGAAATTCATAATGGTAAAGTTGGCAAAGTCTGTATGTTTTACACTCTGCCCAATGGCATACTAGTCCTTTTCTCCTCCAAGGATACTGTGGGCAATGGGGGTTGGATGAGATGGCATCTTTAGAGTTCCACACCTGGGACCGTATGAATTCTTGGCATTCTAAAGTTTGTCACCCAGTCTTCCTAGTCAAGAATTCCAACGTCACCTTATTTTTTAGATAATTAGGTCCTGGGAAAAATTTTTAGTCAACAAGCATTGATTGATCACTTACTACATTCCAGGCACTATTGGAAAGAACTTATTAAGTGCCTTATTATGTGCCTAACACTGTGCTAAGCACTTTATAGATATTGTCCCATTTGATCCTCACAACAGCCCTGGGAAGTAGGTACAGGTATTATCCTCATTTTACACTTTAGGAAACTGAGTTAGACAGGAGTTAAATGATTTGCCCTAGGTCACACAGCTAGTAAGTATTTGAGGCTAGATTTCAACTCAGTTCTTCCTGACTGTAGGCTCAACTGTCTATTCACAGCGTCACCTAGATGCCTCTCTAAGCATTAGGGACAAAATGAAAGACCTAAACAGTCCCTGCCCTCAAGGAGCTTATATTCTAGTAGGGGAGACAACATGAGAAAAAAAAATGGACTCACATTGCCTGGACTCAGCATAAGACTGGTATAAAAAAGCTCAATTTAATAGTTTAATAGTTTATAAATTTAAATTAATAGTTACCAATTTAATAGTTTATAAATAGAATATATCTGCTTTTTTCCACCAATAGGCAATTTGAGAAACCATAAGATGAGGCAATAATTATTAGATTATAAACTCTTCCAAGACGTTACGTGTTATCTTCCCCATTAGATGGTGATCTCCTTAAACACTCAGACTGTTTTGGGCCTTTGTTTGTATGTCCAGCACTTAGCAGTGCTCAGCACATCATAGGTACATAATAAATGCTTGTGGTTGATTGACATTGAATGTGCCTTAGTCATCTTTTCATCCCTAAAGTTTACCATAGTGCCTTGATTATGGTAGGCATTTAATATATGCTTGCTTGCTGAGAGGTTGTTTGGAAATTATAAAGGATCTCAACTTGAAATGCACCTATAGGGATAGCTTTTATCTCCCTCATCCTCACACCATCTGCCTCAGTCAGCTGCTTTGCTATCTCTCTAAAAAATATAACTTCCTTGAAAGCCCTTAAGGACTGCTTAATTTTTGTCTTTGTAGCCTCATCACTTTGTCCAGAGCCTAGAAGTCTGGGCTACCTAGTAGTTAATAAATGCTTGTTGGCTTTTGACTGATTGAATTGGGCCACCCCTGAAACCAATGCTACATATTGACACACAATTCTCTTCCCAGCACTTGCTCAACTAGTTGAGAAGACACAAGACCCTTTTTCCTAGTCATAATTTCCTCACATCAGCTTTTTAAAAAGTAATATTGGTTTCTTATAATTAAAATCTGGTGTCATAGATTCTCACAACACAAAGGGCCCAGATTCATTGTAGGGAGTTTCTCACTTTTCTGGCTCATAGGTCCCTCCCAGAAAATCTATAGAAATCTTTATCTGACAACATCCAAGATACTGACACAAATTCCCCCTTCAAGTGCGCAGTTCACAAAAATCTCAGTATCAGGTATTTCAGTACGTAGAAAACATGGTAGATTGCTCCTTCAAGAGGAGGGAACGTTAGCTACCAAGGTGTCTTGTTAGTACCTTGACTATAGTCTCTGATTAGTTCAGTCAAGTAATGCTTGCTGCTACCTATCCTAGGATCTTTGATTAGCACCAGAGTGGCCAACACCATATTAAATTCAACTCCCACTCAGTACTGACTGGGCTGAACATTTTCCTTACTTCTTCCAGGGTTTTTGGCTATGAAGAGATAGAAATGAGACCTGCAGTATAGTTGGATCAATGCTAGACTTAGTTACACTGTCTCTATTTAAAAGTATAGAAGAGAAATGACAATTTTTATATAGATTCTTACACCAATTTTCAGAGCAGTGATTGCAGGGCCATTTAGCCATAAGTACCTTAGGTCATGGGTTGTCCTTAGGGTTGAGCTATCCCTAAACTTAGAAGCCCTGAGTACTCTTGTCACTTCCCTGTCTTTCTTAAGGACTCTTGAAACTTTTTAGGACTTGAGATTCAGTGTTTTTTATTTAATGAATTTATTTTTAGTTTTCAACATTCACTTCCACAAGATTTTGAGTTCCAAATTTTTTCTCTATCTCTCCTTTCCACTCACCCCAATACAGCTTGCATTCTGATTACCCCATCCCCTAGTCTGCCCTCCCTTTTATCACTCCCCCTTACTCGCTTCCCTCTTACTTTCTTGTAGGGCAAGATAGATTTCTATACCTCCGTGCCTGTATATTGTATTTCCCAGTTGCATGTAAAAACAATTTTTAACATTCATTTTTAAAACTTTGAGTTCCAACTTCTCTCCCTTCCTCCCATCTCACCCACCCCCACTGAGAAGGCAAGCAATTTGATATAGGTTATACATGTGTAGTCATGCAAAACACTTCCATAACAGTCATGTTGTGAAAGACTAACTATATTTCCCTTCATCCTATCCTGTCTCTCGTTTATTCTATTTTCTCTTTTGATCCTGTCCCTCATCAAAAGTGTTTACTTCTAAATACCTTCTCCTTCCATTTGCCCTCCCTTCTCTCATCTCCCCATTCTCTGCTTAGACCCTTCCCACCTACTTTCCTGTAGGGTAAGATAGATTGTTATACCAGATTGAGTTGCATGTTATTGCCTCCTTAAGCCAAATCCAATGAAAGTAAGATTTGCTCCTTCCCTCTCATTTCCCCTCTCTTTCCCTCCATTGAAAAAACTTTCTCTTGCCTCTTTTATGTGAGAGATAGTTTACCCCATTCTATTTCTCCCTTTCTCCTTTTCCCAGTATATTCCTCTCTCATCTCTTAATTTTATTTTTTTAGATATCATCCCTTCATATGCAACTCAGTCTGTGCCCTCCATCTATATGTATATAAAACCTACAACTATCCTAATACTGAGAAAAGTCTCAGGAGTTACAAATATTATCTTCTCATGTAGGTATACAAATGGTTCAACATTGCTAAGTTCCTTATGATTTCTCTTTCCTAGTTACCTTTTCATGCTTGATGTGATTCTTGTGTTTGAAAGTCAAATTTTCTATTCACTTCTGGTCTCTTTAACAGAAATGCTTGGAAGTCCTCTATTTCACTGAAAATCCATTTTTCCTCTGAAGTATTATACTCAATTTGCTGAGTAGGTGATTCTTGGTTTTAATCCTACCTCCTTTGACTTCTGGAACATCATATTCCAAGCTCTGTGATCCCTTAATATACAAGTTGCTAGATCTTGTTTTTCCACAGTACTAGAATAGTTTCTTTATGACTGTTTGCAATATTTTCTCCTTGACTTGGGAGCTCTGGAATTTGGTTACAATATTACTAGGAGTTTTCTTTTTGGGATCTCTTTGAGGAAGTAATTGATGGATTCTTTCAATGTCTCTTGTACCCTCTGATTCTAGAGTATCAGGGAAGTTTTCCTTGGTAATTTCTTCAAAGATGCTGTCTAAGCTCTTTTTTTGATCATGACTTTTAGGTCGTTCAGTAATTTTAAAATTATCTCTCCTGGACCCATTTTCTAGGTTAGTTATTTTTCTAGTGATATATTTCACTTTGTCTTCTATTTTTTTCATTCTTTTGGTTTTGTTTTATAATTTCTTGATTTTTCATAAAGTGATTAGTTTCCATCTGCTCCATTCCAATTTCTGAGGAATTATTGTCTTTGGTGAGCTTTTGGACCTCATCTTCCATTTGTCCGATTCTGCTTTTTAAGGCATTTTTCTCTTCACTGGCTCTTTGGATCCTTTTGCAATTTGTATTAGTATATTTTTTAAGGTGTCATTTTCCTTAGCAATTTTTTGTGTCTTTAGCAAGCAGTTGACTCATTTTTCATGATTTTCTTGTATCACTCTCATTTCTCTTCTCAATTTTTCCTCTACTTCTCTCACTTGATTTTCAAAATTCTGTTTGAATGTTCTGAGACCAATTCATATTTTTATTGGATGTGTTGGATGTAGAAGCTTTGACTTTATTGTCTTCTTCTGGTTGTGTGTTTTGATCTTCCTTGTCACCAAAGTAAGATTCTACATAGTCTGATTTTTTTTCCTGTTTTTGCTCATTTCCTCAGCTATTCCCCAAGTCAATTATTTGACTTTTGAGCTCTTTGTCAAGGTAGTTCTCAGCTTCAAGTAGGGGTGGTGGGGTGTATTGTCAGCTGCTCAATCCTCCCACAATTTCCCAAGTTTCTGGGCCTAGAGCTCCAGAAACAGTTGCTGCCACCAGTCCTACTGCTGCTGCGGCTGCCATGGGGTCCTCTGCCCCTCTGCCACCTGGTTGAGGCTGGACCACTCTACTCTCTCACACATGTCCAGCAGGTTTTTCCCACTGACCTTCCAATTTGTTGTCACCATTTTGGAATTGAGAAGTCTGGAAACCACCATAGGTGCCAGTGATTCATTACCCTCCTCCAGGCCTGTTCAGGTACTGTATGAGCTCTGCTCCCAGTATGGCACTATAGATGCTTCCCATTGATCTTCCAAGCTGTCTTGGGTTGGAGATGTGCTTCACCCCATCATTCTGTGGGTTCTACAGCTCCAGAATTTGTTTAGAGTAATTTTTTTATAGGTATTTGGCTGAGTTTAGGGGGAGAACTTTAGCAATCTCTGTTTTTCTCTGCCATCTTGGCTCTGCCCCCAAGATTCATTATTCTTGATGTTTAATTTTATGTCTATGATTCAGTTCAGACCTATTTAAGATGACAGAGTCAATGGGAACAGAAAGACCAATACACTCCAAATGGTCTCCTCCAGGATGAAAAAAAGAGACTGGATTGGAATGATCAAGAAATTCAAGGAGAAGCAATAAATGCATTTTCCCATATTGAGTCTGCTCAAAGAGATATCAAGAAGCCTATGGTCGCTAGGGAAGGGGTCCATCTAGAAAACTCTGGATTGCTTCACAGACTGTTCAGAGAAGTCTTCCTGTACAGGGATGAGGAAAAAGCCAGGCAGGCTGGGAGTCTGCAGAGGAGTGCTTGGGGACAGGGCAATGTGATTATGACACTTGGAACTTGAATCTATGTTACTGATTCCTAAATGATTGTCAAGATATGACTATAGTAGCCTATACTGATTCCTCTCTTTTTGTATTTTTTTTTAATATAAAGAAGGAGTGATCTGGGTCTTCCTTAGGCAATTTGATAACTTCTCCCTTGGCACAGTGCCACATTGGGCATGGAATCAGAAAGACTTATCTTCATGAGTTCGAATCTAGCCTTAGACACTTACTAGCTGTGTGACCCTGGGCAAGTCATTTGACTCTGTTTGTCTCAGTTTCTCAGCTATAAAATGAACTGGAGAAGAAAATGGTAAACCACTCTAGTATCTTTCCTAAGAACATCCCAAAATGGGGTTACAAAGAATCAGACATAACTGAATGACAAAACCCTTTGCTAACTCTTTTTGTACTTATCAGCATAATGAAGGTTGATCAGGGGAGTCCCTGGTCACCTTGATGAGTTCCTCAATTAACTCAACAGATTATACTGAGTAAGGCATTGTTCGTAGCATCAACTCTAAATCTATGATGCTATGATCTGAGAGGCAACTCCCCTTGGAATGTGATTGTATCATGTAATACCTTCCTAACTATATTTGAGAGCTTGGGGCTGCCTCCAAGAAACTGTCTCTCTGAGTTTCAGTCAGTCATATTGAATGCAATCTCAGGCTCTGGAAAGCCAATTGATAAGGCATACCTTCTATCTATGGCAGGGGTAGTCCTCAGATGCTTCCAAAAAAGATTTACTCTCTGGAATCTTGTCAAATTGACTAGGGCACCCATCAGAATGACCAGGGATTACCCTTGGTCAACCTGCCTTATGCTGACAGGTACAAAGAGTTAATAAAAGGAGAAATCATATGGGCTTATATAGTTGGGAAAGGTATGGTTCACATTCTTTGTGAATATGAGGAAGGACAGATATTTACCCCCTTATTGTGTGACCATAAGAGAAATGAGGCAAGGAGTTGGTGAGATTAGAAGAATTATGTGGGTTATTTTTAGCTCTATTGCTCAGCCCCCCAGCTCTACTCTAAGACAGAGAGAGGGGGAAGAGAAGTAAGGGTCTCCTGAAATATTTCCCCTGGTATAATTACTTATGCCCTTGCTGACTCAGTTTTTCATTTTGTTAAAATAATAATAAATGACATTGGAACAATAATAAATGACATTGGAACAATTTACAAAGAACTCAACATACATTTCTCAGGAAGTGGGGTTTGTTGTTGTTTAGTCATTTTCCAGTTGTATCTGATTTTTCCTGACTCTATTTGACATTTTCTTGGCAAAGGTACTGGACTGGTTTGCCATTTCCTTCTTCAGCTCATTTTACAGATGAGAAAACTGAGGCAAACAAGGTTAAGTGACACAGCTAAGAAGTGCCTGATGCCAGATTGGAACTCATGGAGACAAGTCTTTCTGACTCCAGGTCTGGCATTCTATCTATTGTGCCATTGAGCTACACTTTCTCTGGAGTCAGAGGGCCTGGATCTAAATCCAACCTTTGATACTACCTGTATATCCTTGGACAAGTCACTAACTTCCTTAAGCTTCAGTTTTCTCATTTGTCAAATGTGGGAATTGGACTGGATGTCCCCTAATCTCCTCCTTTGCTCTAAATCTATGATACTATGGTCTTACAATCTATGAAACAGATGGTTTCTAAGAGTGCTTCCAGTTCTAGATGGGTTGCACCAGCAATCCGTTAAGGTAGGTATTATTTTTTCATTTTATAGATGAGGAAACAGACTTGAAGAGGTTAAAATGAAGGACATGACCTGAACACAGCTCACATAGAACAGATGAATTTCCAAGCAGATTGTATGTGGACAGGGGAGGATGTGTTGTTAATTCCCCCAATTTCTAAAAGCAGGAAACCAGCCAGAGTCAACACTGTAGCACAACATGAAATTCTCTCTAGAACTAATGGAATAGCCATCCCTCTACTTGCTAGCAGGCAACGGTTTAAGTAAAAATGAAAATTAAAAACCCAAGACAAACCCAGCAAGGGTATATAAGTTTCCTAAAGTGTGATACTCAGAATCCCCCTCCAGGCCTTGGGGATACCCCCTGTGTAACGGTGGCTGCTTTATGGCAGCTTCTGGTTGTGCCTTATGTGTTCAACAGTACTATACATTACAACATGCCTACATAACAGCCTTCTTTTGTAATAAATAAGGGACTGTAGATCTCAAGAGATGAAAGTCCTCTCTCTTGGTGTAATGGCCCGATGAAAAAAAAGGCTGAAATATGGCTTTTCCCAGTATCCTTTATCATCCCGCTGTTCCATATTTAAGTACTATTATTTGAAAGTCATTTTTTATAATAATTTAAGAGAAATTTGCTTACCAAAGCATTAAGTGGAAAGAACAGGTTGGGCAGAATCAAAATGGGGGTGAGAAGACCTTCCAGGCTGAATTCTCAGTCTGTCCCTTTAAACTGAGGCAAATGGACGAGAATGAGAACAGAAAACAGTGGGTAAGCATGTTGGAATGTACAGTGGATAATAGATATTGAAGGATGATCTAGTCATGCATGCTAAACAGATACTTTTATGAGTATAAATTTAATTAGCATCTGGAAATTAACAAGGCTAGAAAGAAGGGCAATGTGTTTTTAAGTGAAGGCGATGGATAGGTACTGTTTGGAGCATATAGATAAATGAAGATTTAATTTGTAATGCATAATGAGCCAGGTGCCTATAAAATAATTTGTTTTTCAAGTTGTTATCCTCGAAACAAAACAATGGAACTATCCAAGGTCAGGCAATTATGGCTAATATCCACCCTCCTCCCATCCACAACCCCTCCCCTTATTTATTTGCTTAAACATTAAAAACAAATTTGCAGTTGGGCAATGCTTTGTAAAGTCCAATGCAAATGACACTTTTGTTTCAATTGTCATTTATTCTTGTTTCTTGACAGCTTGAAGGGGTTGTAACTGGGGGTAGTTCAACTGAATTCAACAAGCATTTATTTATCACCTACCTACTATGTACAAGGTGGACTACACCCTGGCTTAGCTTAGCATCTAGAAGGCTGGATGGGTGTGGTGTGAAGAGGAACTAGGTTTGAATGGAAACTCAGATAATTATTGTGCATCAATGGAAAAGTCAATGGAAATACTCTAGTATTAGAAATTATAGATCCACCTTGAAGGATCGCCTACATTGGGAATTCCCATGCCAACAAAAGGGCAACTAGGTGGCATAGTGGATAGAGTGCTGGGCCTGGAGTCAGGAAGACTCATCTTCCTGAGTTCAAATCAATCCTGACTTATTAGTTGTGTGACCTTGGGCAAGTCTTTTAATCCTCTTTCCCTCAGTTTCCTCATCTGTAAAATGAAGTTGGAAAAGGAAATGGAAAACCACTCCAGTATCTTTTCCAAGAAAACCCCAGATGGGGTCAGTAAGAGTTGGACATGACTGAGAAATGATTGAATTGAATGCCAATAAAAGCCAGAGGTCCTTGACATATTCTGCAAGGCACTATGCTTTGTGTTATCTCTCTCCTGAGCTTCAGACTTAAATCACCAAGTACTTACAGGATATTCTGAACTGGATGTTCCCTAGATGTTTCAAACTCAACATTTTCAAAATAGAGCTTGTCTTTTCCAAAAATCCACCTTTCCTCTGAACTATCCTGTTTCTGTTGAGGGCACCCCCCACCCTTCTGGTTATGCCGGCTTGCACTCTTGCTATTACCCTCACTTGTACTCACCCTCAATTCTACTTCGTAGGTGTTTCTCCAATCCCTTCCCTTCTCTTCATTCTTTGGAGCACCACTCTAGTTCATGGCCCTCACTACCCATTGCAATAGTTTCCTCCTTGATTGGTGTCCTTGCCTCAGATCTCTTCCCTGTCTCATTAGCTACTAAATTGGTATTCCTTAAGCACAGATGTGACCCTGAGACTCTCTCAAAAGAGAATCTCTTTTTCTTTTCTCTTCGACATTTATAGTCCTTAACCTGACTGCAACCTACCTTTCTAGTCTTAGTATATATCACTCCTCTTCATGTAGTCTACAGCCCAAGTAAAGTAGCCTTCTTGCAGCTCCTCACATCTTCATCTCCTGCCTCCATGTTTTTGCACCAGTCCCTTCCACTTGGAATGTACCATCTCCTCACCTCTGTCCCTTAGAATACATAGATTCCTTCAGTGATCAGTGTAAGTGCCCCCTTGTACATGAGGTTTTTCCAGATTCCTCCAGGTAAAGCCTTCCCTCCCCAATGACCTTGTACATATTTTGTATACATTTCATATACACTTAATTATGCATTCGTTGGCTCTATAATAAAATGTTAGCTCCTCAAAGAAGGAACTGTTTTATTTTTGTCCGTGTTCCCAGTGCCTAGCACGTTTTTGTTGTCCAGCCATTTTTCAATGGTGTCCAATTCTTTGTGACTCCTTTTGGGGTTTTCTTGGCAGAGATCCTGGAGTAGTTTGACATTTTTTTTTCCAGCTCATTTTACAGATGAGGAAACTGAGGTAAACAGGGTTAACTGACTTGCCCAGGGTCACACAGCTAGGAAGTAGCTGAAGTTGGATTTGAACTCAAGAAGATGAGTCTTCCTGACTGTAGGATCGATGCTTTATCCACTGTACCATGTGGCTGCCCTTGCCCAGCACACAGTGGGTGAAAAAAGACTGATTGATAAAAGATGAAAAATGAACAAGTCCTGACTTCAGAGAGTTTACGGTTTAGTAAAGAGATGAGACCTCTATACAAATAACAATGTTATAGTTGAGAAAATAATTAATGGAGTAAGAGAAGTCAAACAGAAATTGAAGGAGAGAAGGATGAGTTCTAGCTCAGGGGGTCAGAGAAGGCTTCATGGAGAAAGTAGTACCTGAATTGGATCTTGAAGGATCACATGGTTCAGAATCTCAGAGTTGGGAGTGACCTCTGAGATAACCTAGGTCAGCCCACACCTGAACAAGTATCCTTTCTATAGCTTAGCTAAGGAAGGGGTCATCTACTTTCCATGGAGACCTCCGTTGTTGTTCACTTGTTTTTAGTCATGTCTGACTCTTCATGAAACCATATGGGGTTTTCTTGGCAAAGAAGTAGTTTGCCATTTCCTTTGTCAGCTCATTTTACATATGAGGAAAAAGAGGCAAACAAGGTTAAGTGAATTGCTCACGGCCATATAGCTAATAAGTGTCTGAGGCTAGATTTGAATTCAGGCCTTCCTGACTCCAGGTCTAACGCTCTGTCCACTGCACTACCTAGAGATCTCTAGGGAAGGAAAATGCACTAGATCTTGGAAAATGCACTGTTCTACTTTTTTTTCTGAGATAGACCCCATTGTTAGAGGATTGTTTTAATTAGAATCTTTAAAAAATGAACAAGCATTTATTTCTTCTCTCCCCTCCCCACCAATGGGGGTGGGGTGAGGAGGTGGGAAAACAAAATCAAAACCCTTGTAGCAAATAATCATTGTCAAACAAAACAAATTTCTTTTCTTCAGGCTCAACATTCCTAGTTCTTTCAACAGATTCCCACAAGGCATAGTCTTGAGGTCAAATGACATCCTCGTCACCCTTCTCTGGATCTGCTCTAGGTTTTCCTGACATGGTGAATCTTTTTCCTCCTTGAGTTGGCATGGGTGACTTATCAGTGCTTTCTCATCCATTCAGCTTAATCTTAAGCAGGCATCTACCAGTCACTAAACAACCCTTGTGGAAATGGAAAGGTGGTGAGCTTCCTTCTCACAGGGTGCTATTGAGTTGGGGAATTCTCTTCCTTACATGTCTGTGAAACTATGGAAGGGTTGACTTTATAAGATTTGGAACTGTGGGAGTGATCGTTTATTACTCATTGAGACTGCTTTTTATTGAAACAGAGAACATAGGTTAAAGAAGCTTAATTTTAAAAATTAGTCATTCAACATTCCTAATATTTCAAGCACCAGTGAAAGTGTGATTGTCACTTGTAATGTCAGAATGAATAATCCTAATTTGAACACACTTAAGGTATAGTTGTAATCCATTTCTGTCTAATGACCATAATGACCATAAAACATTGCCCATGACCCTGAAAGATGTTGTTCCTGTTCGCATAGTAAAGGTCCAAGGATGAACTCAAACCCATATCTTTCTTACTCCATATCCAACACTCTGTTCACTATTCCAAATGTCCCTCTCTTAATATTCTTGCTTCCCTTTTTGGGACTGGACCCATGATTTCATTGGGCAGCTAGGTGGCCCACTGGATACAGCTCTGGACCTGGAGTCAGGAAGACTGAGTTCAAAATCCAGCCTCAGACACTTATTATGTGACTCCAAGAAAATCACTTAACCCTGTGCCTTAGTTTCTTCACCTGTAAAATGAGCTGGAAAAAAATGGCAAACCACTCTGGTATCTTTGCCAAGAAAACCTCAAATGAGTCATAAAGAGTTGGACACGACTGAAATGACTAAACCACAAAAATAATTTCATTGACATTGGAAACCCCAATGAGAAAGCTTACTCTATCAATACAAAATGACACCCGTTTTTCAATTAATTTATAGTCTTTTGTCAGGGACACTGAGAGATTAAGTGACTTGCCCAGAGCCAAACAGTTGGTAAGTGTTAGTTAGAACAACTTTGCCTATTATCTTTCTTCCTTACAACACCCTATCAGTTTCCTGATAAACAAACTTTTGTGTGGTTTAGCAAGTTGGAATCACCCATCTGATATTCAAGTAATTTCAAGAAGCATTTATTAAGAACCTACTACGTGCCTGGCACTCTGCTAAGCATTGGGGAGCCAAATATAAAAGTGAGGCAGACCCTGACCTCAAGGAATTTATATTCTACCAAGTAGTATATTCATATACTTCAAAATCATCATAGATATTCAATAGCTCACAGTAGCCTAGTACTGAAAGGCATTTTTAGAGGTCAGCTACTCCACTGGGGGACAGGTAGGTAGCACAGTGGATATAGCACTAGGTTTGGAGTCAAGAGGTCCTGAGTTCAAATTTGATCTCAGATAGTTACTAACAGTATGAACCTGGGCAAGTCATTTAACCCTATTTGCCTCAGTTCTCTCATTTGAAAAATGAGCTGGAGAAGGAAATGACAAACCATTCCAGTTATCTTTGCCAAGAAAACCCCAGATGGGGTCATGAAGAGTTGGACACAACGAATCAACTAAACAGCAACAACTCCATTAGGGGCTCAGTGGATAGAGTGCAGGAAGACTCGAGTTCAAATCTGGCCTCAGACATTTACTAGCTGTGTGACCCTGGGTAAGTCACTTAACCTCTATTTGCCTTAATCCACTGGAGGAGAAAATGGCAAACTATTCCAGTATCTTTGCCCAGAAAAACCCATAATGGCATCCCAAAGAATCAGACACAACTGAACAACACTCTGTTTCTTGAACTCTAAGCATGCTCTCACCTAAATAGCATGACATGAACCTTAATGCCAGTGTCCATAATATAAGTTCATGAGACTGGACTTTAGAACTGGTTAATTGCTATTGTTTATTCTTATTGCTAATTATAATTACTAATTATTATCATTCTTACTAATCATTCTCATCTTAATAGCTAGAAATGGTCTTGGAACTTGTCACTATCCTTTATTGTTTGTTGTTTTCTGGACTGTTGCATAGGTGGATAAAAAGTTGCTTTTTGTGGTTAAATAAAAGCTTTAAGATGGAAGCTAATCAAGCTAACTAAAAGTATCTTCCGTACAACGGGGATGCTGATGCTGACGCTGGTGACTGTTATTAGTTTCACCGAGATGGCTCTTCCTGTCGTTTTGTCCAAGTGTGCACTGTGAAGGACAACAACCCTAACCAGGTGCTTCTGGGTGGGGAACTCTACTGTTGACTACATGCATGTAACGTGCAGCCCATCCAAGAGGGAGTGTGAGTAATTCCCAGCTGGCCAAGATTTATACAGTCAAGACCTTGTGTTTCTTCCTTCCCCCTCCAGCCCTGCCCCGCCCCAGGGAATAGAAAATACTTTCTTGCCAGCATTAGATGATGAGGTCAGAGCTCTGAAACATCCCTCCCAGAAGACAAGGTAGAGGAAAAGTGATTTAAAAAATAAAAAGGGTATTGATAAAACTGGTTGGGGATCTCATCTCGCAAAGAGCTTATTGGGGGAAAGAATTGTAGTTGTATTAAAAGAACAACAACATACAAATGCCAGGAAATTTCTAGAATTTTGGGAGGGTCAGTTCCCAAGCTTTTTTCTCTTTGGGTATTTTTGAAATACATTTCCCTGTGGCTTTGGGGGAGCATGGTGGAAAGGGTGGGGTGAAAACATGTCAGTCGGTGTCCAGAGAAAGCCCTGGAATAAGTCCTGGGAGGTTTGCGTGGTGTTTGTGTGTGGTTAAAGCCACGAGGGGGAAAGCAGTCCAACTCTTCTCTGACAGCCCTTTGTTTTTGTGATAAATTTAAACAGAGCCATAAAGAGAGGTTTGAGTTTTTTACAAATGCCTTTTTATGAACAAGAGTTTCCATCCATTTAATAATGACCTTGGCGCTTTCATGAGAACAGCCCAATTATCAATCTGTCACTGGGCTTTTCTGAGGAGCTGGACTATATTTCCTGTTCTCCTTAATCGCTTCTCCCATCTGGGGAGTGCCAGGGTCTCCGGAAGACACCTGTTTTCTAACCTGTTATTTTCAAGGTTCAGTTCTCTGGCCAATCCTGAATGGTTATGTATGGAGAAAAGGCGGGTGGGGAGGGGATCAGTCCTCTTTTCCTGGCTCAAAGATTAGGAACAGCAAATGTAGGAACAATAAAAAAGACCCCAGACCCATCCCAGCAAAAGGTTCCTGGCTTGGGGTAAATGGTCTTTAGCTCATTTAAATTTCATTTCTTTTCAGGAAACAGAGACGCAGGGGAAATGATCACAACCAGGGAGAAAGTTGTAGCCTGGTTTAGAAAGCTGTTCTTATTTTTCTCTTAGTAAAATGAAAAAATTGAGAGATGGTCGGAGGACCTGAGTACACATCCCATTTCTGCTTGCTTGCTGTGAGGCAGCTAGGTGGCATAGTGGGTAGGGTCTGGAGTCAGGAAGACCTGAGTTCAAATTCCACTTCAGATTGTATGAGCCTGGGCAAGTCACTTAGCCCCTGTTTGTCTCAGTTTCCTCATCTGTAAAATAGGGATAACAAGAGCATCTACCTCCCAGGGTTGTTGTAAGGATTCAAATAGGGTAAGAATTACAAAGTGCTTACCACAAAGTCTGGCACGTAGTAAGTGCTATATAAATGTTAGCTATTATTGTTATCAACTATTGTATGACCTAGGACAAGTCATTTCATCTTGAAAGTCATCAGTTTTCTCATCTGTAAAGTGAGAGCATCAGAATGGAGGAACTCTGAGGTGCCTTCTAGCTCTAAATCTAGGAACTATAAAAACAATCTTACTTATTGATCACCATCCATATAGAAGACACTGGTACTTTCTTAGGAGACACAACCATCTTGATTTAAAGATATTTTGGGTAACTTCATCAGTAAATTTCATTGTGTTTGGAAATGACTCTGCTCCCTTGCCACCCTTTCTGTCCTCTATTGTTTGTAACCTGACTTCTGACCGATTCAACAAGCATTTATTAAGCACCTACTATGTGCCAGGCAATGTTGAAATTCTTCTCTTAATGACTTAATGCTAAATCAAAGAGCCTTTTTCTCATCCTAATTAACCTTTCTTGAGCATCTGGCACTGTTGATCACCTCCTCTTCCTTTGCTTCCATGACAATGCTCTCTCCTGGTTCTTTTCCCTCTATTAATCATTTCCCATTTCTCCTGTATATTTCTTTTTTTTGCATGTGTGTATGTATGCATGTACACACGCACACACGATTATGTGTAGGCATACATGTGTATGTGTATATGTATACATGTGTGTGCATGTACATATATATACATGCACACACATATATTTCATGTTGTCTCTCCTATTAGATTCTAAGCTCTCAGAAGGCAGGGACTGTCTTTTGCCTCTTTTGTATCCCCAGCTCTTAGCACAGTACTTTAGCTTAGGTAGTTAATACATAGTGATTGATTGACCAATTCTCATACCTGTCTGATCACTCCTTCTGGTCTTCTTTGCTGGTTTATAGTGCACTTCCTGCCTCTTAAATGTGGATGCCTCTTAAGAGGTCTCTGCCTCCATGACTGGATTCACATCTGCTGACTTCATTTTTGCCTCTATATGAATGACTCTTAAATGTCAATATCCATCCACAATCTTTTTTTTGAGTTTCAGTTCTATATCCCTACCTGGCTGCTGAATGTTTTTATCTGGATGTTCAAACAACACCTCAAAATTAACATCTAAAATTCAACTCTTCACTTTTCTCACTGTCTGCTCTTTCTTCTAGCTTCCCTATTGTTATTCACAGCACCAGAAATTTCCTAGTCATTCAAATTTGAAACCCCTCTCACTCTTCCCTCTTCCTCACCCCCACATCCAATCAGATCCCTGTCAATTTTACCTTTATACAATCTCTCTTGCAACTGCTTCCTCTATTTATACTTCTATCACCCTAGTTCACATCCTCATGGTCTTTTGCCTGGTTTATTATTGTTTAGTTGATTAGTCTAGTCATGTCTATTCTTTGTGATCCCATTTGCAGGTTTTCTTGGCAGAGATATTGGAGTGATTTGTCATTTCCTTTTCCAGCTCTTTTTATAGATGAGGAAACTGAGGCAACTAGGGTAAATAGACTTGCCTAGGGTCACACTGTTGGCAGTGTCTGAGACTGCCTTTGAACTCAGGTACTCTTGATTCCAGGCTTAGTGCTCTATCCACTGTGCCACCTAGGTCTATTTTTAGGACTGTCTAAATCAGGACTTCTTAAACATCTTCTACTTGCCACCCCTTTTCACATTTTGGCAGCGTTTGCTTGTGTTGCATCCTGAGGATATACAGAGTGCAAAGTGCACATGCTTTGTGTTCAGAACCAAGGCTGAAGTGAAGTTGTGTGATGCAACATGGGCAAGCAGTACCAGGAACAGCTCAAATTCATTACATATTTGATTTTGAATTAATTTTTGGTTGTCATGCATTCAGAAACCTTTTACTATTGACAAATTTTTCATGACCCCATCTGGGTTGTGACCCACAGTTTAAGAAGCACTGGTCTAAATGTCCTCCTTACCTTCAGCATCCTGCCTCTCTAATATATCTTCCATATAGCTGCCTCAATTATCTTCTCAAGCTCCAGATCTGAATCATGCCACTTCCTTGCTTAAAAGACTGTCAATAGCTCCCTATTGCATGCAGGGTAAAATACAATTGGATTAGCTTGACATTAGAGTTCCTCTATGATCTGGTTCCATTTCATCTTTCTGTCAATATTTCACATTACCTGCCAGCACAAACTTTTGCACTACACTCTTTTGTCTTTGTGCATTTAAGTCAGCATCCCTTAGGCTTGGGACCCACTCTATCCTCATCTCTAATTGTTAAAATCCTCTTTCTTCAAGGGTCAGTTCAGGTCCCAATTTTGCTGTGAGGCCTTCCCCAATCTCCATAGCCAAAAACATTCTTTTCTTCCTCAAATTTTCCAACATCACTTTGAGGAGACAGTCTGATCTAGCAGCAAGAACATTGTATTTGAAATCAGAAGTTCCTGTGTCTTTACTTCCACTCTACTTGCTGCAGTTTATGTGACCATACATGGCAAAGTGACTAAGCTATCTGGGTCTCAGTTTTCTCATCTGTATAATGAGGAAGTTGGACTACATAACTTCTAAGGCGTCTTCCAGGTCTAAATCCATGACTCTTGCATAATACTTCTCTCTATAAATATATCATTCCCTGGGAGAACAGAAACTCTTGGAAGGCAGAAATGGCACCACTATTTATTCTTGCATCCTCGGTATATACCCTTTTACCTTCTCATGGAAGATGCTTGTCAAATGTTTGTTGTGTTACATTGCATTGATCTGGGGTAGGGAGTGAACAAAGAGGTGAGCCTGGAAAAATCCTAGATGAACTGACTTATGACCTCTGTTCTGGGTCTGAATGACCTATTGCTGAGGATTGTCAAAGGTCAGGGTGCAAACTGAGGGCAGGGTGAGGGTAGTGTCTTTTACTCTGCCAAGTGCTTGGTGTGAACGTGTGAGTTTAGCACTTGTTGATGGAATAACCTAAAAAGACCTCTATTTACTGGCTGCATCAAGGTTACTCAGCAGCATAATTCACTTCCTAAGAGAAGCAATTCCCATCTGGAGAATTTCCCATAACAGCATCAAAACCTGCAACTTCCCATTCTTTCCCACAGTGGTTTCTCAAGCCAGTTAGAAGCATGTGCTGGACATCTCTTGTATGTTAAGCCTTGAGGTTGCAAAGAGAGGTTAGGGAGTGGATAGAGAAGCAAAAGAAAACACAAAACAAACAAAATAAAACAAAAAAAAACATACACAGCACCTGCCCTCAAGTTGCTTATTGAAAATTGTCACTTGCTATCTAGGTGATCATAAGTAAGTCATTTCTTCTCAGTTTCCTCATCTGTAAAATGAGAGATTGGATAACTAGTGGCACAGTGAGTGGATAGAGCACTGGGCCTGGAGTCAGGAAGTTTCAGCTTCCTGAGTTCAAAGCTAGCCTCAGACACTTACAAGATGTATGACCCTGAGCAAGTCACTTAACTCTGCCTTAGTTTTCTGATCTATAAAATGAGCTGGAAAAGGAAATGGCAAACTACTCTAATATCTTTGCCAAGAAAGAATCAGATGTGATTAAAATAAGTCATCAACAACGACAAAATGAGATGATGGTCTTTGGGATTTCTTCCAGATCTAAGGCTATGCTTCCATATGAAAATAAGCCCATTATAAACGCAAAATCACTGTCCATGGTAATAACCATAGTCCTTATCTCCAGGGCTGTTGTGAGGATTAAGTGAGATAATATCCTCAAACATAAGAGCTATGTAAATAGTAACTGGCCAGTGGATGGAGAGCTGGTGTGCTGCAGCTGATATCCGGAGGAGCTGAGTTCCAATTCAGCTTCAGACCCTTAACCAACTATGTGACCCTGATCAGGTCACTTGGCCTTTGTCTCAGTTTTCTGACCTGTAAAATGGTGAGATTAACTTCCCAGGGTTGTTGAGAGGATCAAATGACGTGGTAGTTGTAACGCACTTTGCAAACCAAATGCCAATTATAAGTTATTATTTTTTTCAATGCCCACCTTTGTCTTGTATCCTAGTTAGCAACAGCATTCCTGCCCTGCCTCCCTACATAATTATAATAACTTGTATTGTTCTCTGGTTTAGATGCTCCTGATATGGACATCACCATCCTCATCTTTTGAACTTCTTGTTCATGCTCGTCTTCAGTAGAGGAACTTGGAAATGTTTGCCTTGTTGCTTTAATATTTCTGGTGTGCCATGGTGTTTGGTGGAGGGGAGCTGTCTCCACTAGAGGTGACCCCTTAGAAGCAGCAGGGGAGTATGGTTACTTCCACGTTCTGGGACTGCAAAACCCATCGAACCTCAGCTTGCTGAGTTACAAATTGTGACAAGCTCTGTGAATGAGCTCTGACCCTTCCTTTGCCCTGCCTGGTACTCATTTGGCTGAACCCTGGTTTTTAGTCTTGGACCTCTCCTCTCCCTCCCCTTGCCCGCAACAGACTCTACCCTCATATCTCACAGATTTTTGCTGATACCTGCTTTATTATCCTTCCATCTCTGGTCCTTCTCAGAATTAGAGTTTTTTTTAAACCAGCATGAATCTCATTGTTTATTTCAGACAATTTACATTGTTTGGAATAACCCTTTGCTTCTGACTTTTTCCAGATGCCCTTTAGTTGTTCCTGATTCTGACCTCTTGTTCTGGTCTTGGATCCATGGTATACATAGCACAGATGAGGCCATGGGAGATCTCCATTCCCCCTGAACCTTGGGTTTATAGCCTTGGCTTTGACTCTGAGTGGAGTGAGGTTGAACTATGACAATATACCCTGCACTATATACATCATGTCCAACCTTTTTCCCTATCATTCTTGAAACATATCTGGCATTTCTCCTCTTTTAGTTATTAGTTTAGAATATTATGATGTTAACAAAAATCAGCATTTCAATATACAGAAAACAGAAAAGAGTATTATATATTAAACTATGAATTTTTGCTATGTAGAACTGTCTCCTTTTCTAGTCAAAAATCCACATGTACATAGCTACTTTTTGTATGTAAGTCATTGATGACAACATGCTCCAGCTTGTTCACACCTACCATACATTATTCCATTTAATTGTTTGTAATTATTTGAATTATATGCAATCTATTTATTCTGGGATCGTATGATTACGTTTTGAAGGTAGATAGCATCACCCAGATTTATGAAGAATGTTGATCTTAAAGAGAGAGGTTTGGCAATGGTGAATTTGAGACTATCATTCAATTTTCCAAATCCTGTGAAACTGTCCTTACTCATCCTCTCCCAATTCAGAGATCTTTAGAAATTTTACATGATTCTTTTTCCTTAGAACATTCCTAGGGGCAGGCATTATCATCTACATGATATATATGGAGAGAGGGAAGTTCAGAAGGTCATTCCATCAATAAACATTAATTTATTGCCTCCTATGTGCCAGGTTGGACTAAGATCTGGAGATACAAAAGCAAAAGTAGCTCACATTCTCTTGGGAGAGATGATATGTAAGCATCTATGTACAAACAAATCATATAGAGAATAAAATGAAAGTAATGAACATAAAGAAGGCACCAGCCTTCCCAGTATGGGGATCAGGAAAGGATTCTTATAGAAGGTGAGGTTTTGACTGGATTTGAACAAAGGTAGGAGGCTGAAATGAGGACAGAGAGTACTGGGCATGGGACACAGCCAGTGAAATACTCAAGGCTCAGAAGAGAGAGAGTCTTGTTCGAGGAACAGTAAGGAGGCCAATGTGACTGGGACCATAAGGTGTAAACAAAGGAGAGAAAGGGAGGAAGGGGACCAGGTTGGGAAGGGTTTTGAATGCCAGACAGAGGGCTTTATATTTGATTTTGGAGATGATAAAGAGTCATTGGAATTTATTGAATAGGAGGTGGGGCTATGCGTGATTTTGGGACGATTAATTTGATAGCTAAGTGGAGGAAGGAATGGAGTGTAAGAGACTTTGTTTGGCATCTAGGTGGTACAGTGGGTAGAGTATTGACCCTGGAGTCAGGAAGACCTGAGTTCAAATATGACTTCAGACACTTGCTAGCTGTGTGACTTGGGCAATTCACTTAACACTAATTGTTCCCCTCCACTCCAAAAAAAAAAAAGTCTTTGTTGTGCAGTTGTTTCAGTAGTGCCCCCAACTCTTTGTGGCCTCATTTGAGTCTTTCTTCGCAAAGATACTGTGGTGGTTTGCCATTTCCTTCTCCAGTTCATTTTACTCAGGCAAACAGGGTTTAGTGACTTGCCCAGGGTCACACAGCTAGTAAGTACCTGAGGCCCAATATCAGCTCAGGAGGATGAGTCTTCCTGACTCCAGGTCTGGTACTCTATCCACTGCGCTGCCTACTAATGATCATAGTATAAAAGCAGGGAGGAAGCCAGGCCTTCTCAAAGCCATTTCTATATGAAGTATTATCTCCATAGGTCTTTGTGACTCCAAAAATCTGTCATCTCTTTGGGCTTTGTTCTCTATATAGTCAGAGGCAAGCTATAGGACATTACCTCCTGGGACTACTCTGAGAAAGTAGGACCTGCTGCACATGATCTTCCATGTCTACAAAAGTGTTGCAACAGAGGTCAGGATATACTACTTACTTATTTAGTGAATCAACAGGGTTGTAATAGAGGGTGAAAAATGAGCAATCCTATCACAGGACAACAGGATTAGCTTTACTAAATATTCCAGTACTTTGAAGAGCAAGGGTAGCTAAGGGGTAAAATAGATTAGTGCATAGGGACTGGAGTCGGGAAGACTCATCTTCCTGAGTTCAAATCTGTCCTCAGACACTTACTGGCTGTGTGACCCTGGGCAAGTCACTTTGTCTTAGTTCCTCATCTATCAAGTGAGCTGGAGAAGGAAATGGCAAAAGTACGCCAGTTCTTTGTTAAGAAAACCTCAAATGGGAAAACAAAGAATCAGACAAACCGCTCTAGTACCTTTCCAAGAAAACTCCAAGTGGAATCATGAGACAATAATGAAATGCCTGAACAACATACTTGTATATAGTATGGTGGTAGGCATAGAGTAAGCACTTAATAAGTTTTTTTGAAAAAATTCATTCATTTATTCATTAGTTCATCAATAGAAATAGAAAAGTCTAGGCAAAGTATTTCTAGTACATTTCTTTGATCTATCAGTTTAGTAAGTCTATAAGAAAAGGAAATAAGATTAATATGGAATATCCTGTTCTTAATTAACTTGATCTAGTTTTTTGTGAACTAGTTTTTTATTTTCTATATGCTCACTAATCTTTCCTTTACTAATATGTAAAGCGATTGACTCTTTATTATCATTTATCTGGGGGACATAAGTCTACATCAGTTTTCTGAGACTAGCTGCTGAGCTAAAATCGGCTAAGTTTGGTCAGTGTTCTGAAATAGCAGTTGATCTTTTTATATGTGAACTTTGGAATGAATACAAGATGAAGTCTGCTTCTGTGTTTTGGGGTTCAAAGGGTTTGCTTGCATATGAATTAAAGGCCTTTGAAATCAATAACTGGGGGAAAATGGAAACCAGGATTGTTTTATGATTATGACCCAAATGTACTTTGCCCAATTAAGATTTAGTGACAGAAAATGAGAATTTGAACACGAATCAAAGATAATGTAAGGACCCTCACAGAGAGTATCCAGCTGCTGGTACTGAGCAGGTACTGAGGTGAAAAGAACAGATTTCAGGGCTGTGTCAAAGAAGGACATAATACGCTTTCTGTACCTGTTATTTCTGAGAGATGAAAAAAAGGAAGTAGAGCGAGAGAAGTTTTCACTAACAGTAGGATAAAGGTCACTGCCTTTTTCTAAAAGAACAAAGCAATACTTTATGAACAGTGTTTCTTTTTATATATACTCACTAACCATTACTTTAATAATATTTTCAAAAATTTCGGGGGATAAGAAGTCAAGTGATTTGGCCTACAGTCTGAAGAGTATAGTCTCTTTTCCTTTGAGATAATCAGGATATTTTCCATTCTCCAGTCCTTGTTCTCTATAATCTTTGCTTCCCCCCCTTTTCTTTAACTGATATGTTTTGGTTTTGAAACACTTTAATTTCTAAATATATCTCTTCCCATCTCTACAACATTTCAATGATAATTAACACAGATGTACTGGGGATTTCTGTCTAAAAATCAAAGGCTATTAGAGCTGCAAAAAACCTTAAGGGATAACCTAGTCCAATCCCTTCAGGCTGAAATGTTGAGCAGTCAGTCAATCAATCAACGTTTATTAAGCAATTACATGTGGCAAGGACCAGGAATACAAAGACAAAGCAAAAACAGCACCTACCCTCAAGGGGCTAATATTCTAATGGAGAGAAAACATGCATACAAATTTTTTTTATTCACACACACACACACACACACACATATATATATATGTATGTATGGGCATATATGGTATATAGAGATATAAAATGACCTAGAGGGGAAGGCACTATTATGGTGGGGCATGGGGAATGGGAGGAATGGGAAAAATTTCCCTCATGGGGTAGCTCAGTGGCTAGAGTAGTGCTCCTGGAGTCAGGAAGACTTGAGTTCAAATCCTTACTAGCTGTGTGACCCTGGGCAAGTCACTTGACTGCAATTACTTTGTCAAAAAGAAAAAGAAAGAGAATTCTCCTACAGAAGGTAGAGTATAAGCTAAGGTCTTGAAAGAAGCCAGGAGGTCTAAGAGGCAGGAATGAGGAGGGGAAGTATTCCAGGTATGAGGGGAGAGCCAATGGAAAGGCACAGAGATGGAAGATTGTGTATGAAGAAATGCAAATAAGACAATATGGTTGAATCATCGAGTGCACAAAAGAGCACAATATATAAGAAAGCTGGAAAGGAAACTGATATGACCAAGTTAAAGAGAACTTTAGATGTCAAATAGGAGAATTTATATTTGATTATAGAGGAAATAGGGGCCATTAGAGTTTATTGAGTTGGGGAGGGGAATGACATGGTGGATGAGCACTGCAGAGTTTTGGTGATTGATGTAAGAACAGATAACACCATCAAAAAGAAAATGTCTTCAGAGATTATGAAGTCCTGGGCAAGAAACCAAAGATTTCAGGAACACAGGTGGTGATTTCATCAGTCCCACTCTTTGAATGTAGGAGCTTCAGGAAAGAAAGGTAAATTTGGGGTCATGTTAAGAGAATAGGAGTTGGCTTTTAGGTTTGAATTATAGGAAGTAACTCTTGGCAAGGCATAGAATATGCCTGACGAGGGCTGGTTATAGCATACAGGCACATAGGCCCAGGCATTTCATGAAGGGAGACTAAAATCAGGCGACTGAGCCATCTCCAGTCATCTTGATCTATATCTGGCCACTGGACCCAGATGGTTCTGGAGGAGAAGGTGAGGTTGTTGATTTTGTACAGCCCTCAAATCCAATTCACTTGCATGTCATGGCATCATTTCCCTGATGTCATGGGTGTCTTCAAGAACGAGGAACAAACTGCAAATCAAGGGCAGTTAGTTGGAGCAGTGGATAGAGCACTGGTGCTGGAGTCAGGAGGGTTTAAATCTGACCTTAGACACTTATTAGCTATATGACCCCAGGCAAGCCACTTAACTCTGATTGCCTCCAAAAAAAAAGAGGGAGGGAGAGAGAGGGAGGGAGGGAGAGAGAGAGAGAGAGAGAGACAGACAGACAGACAGACAGACGGACAGACAGACAGACGGACAGACGGACAGAGAGAGGCAGACAGACAGAGGCAGAGACACAGACAGAGACAGAGAGAGACAGAGACAGAGACAGAGAGAGGAAAATATTTAAATCTAAAAGGAATGGGGTAGAGAAAATTTCCTAAATTTATGCACCAAGCTAGACAGTATAGAGAACAACATCCACAAAAAGGCTTAGCGATAAAATCAATAACCTTAGATGCCTATGTAAAACTACATTTTGTATTTTGCCATACGTGTATTTGCCAAAATATATTTGTGTTTTCCCATATTCTGGCATCAATGGGACAAAGTTGAATGAGAGAAAGAGTAGAAGGGCTCCAAGTGAATAATATGGAATTGTAAAGAAAGACATTTCTTTCTTCTTCATCTAAAAGACTTATGAAGAAAGTCAGAAATTGATTTTTTTTTGGAGGCAATCTGAGGTAAGTGACTCGCCCAGGGTCACACAGCTAGTAAGTGTCTCAGGCCAAATTTAAACGCAGATCTTCCTGACTCCAAGGCCAGTGCTCTATCTACTTTGCCATCTAGCTGCCCCAGTGACTAAATTCAGATATAAAGAGGAGAAATATTTGAGATCAAAGAAGAAGCTAGGTATGGCTATTAAGGTGCTAAATTGGTGAGGAGAGTTGGGGGAGCTTCTTTTTGGTCCCCATGAGTTAGTAGTAAGAAAAAGAAAGAACTAAGGACCTTCCCAAAAACATGGAGAAGAGGGAATATTTCATGGTGACGTACATAGAGTGGAGATATTTGTCCTCTTCTTACCAGAGCCAAGCAATTGTCTTTTACACAATTAGTGCAAGCTGTCTTCCTTCTGTAAAAGAAAGTAAAAGAGATTGAAGAATTTCTTTCTACTCTCTGAGTTGTCAAGAAAAAAATGAAGCGTTCCTTTAATAAGCAGGAGGATTTCAGTGTAAAAACAAATAATAATGACAACCAACTAACCAACAAATAAAAAACCCAACAATTTTAAAGAGGTATCATCCATTAAAGTGATATGCTCAAGAGAGGAGATCTCAGAGCCAGAGGAGAAAACACATGGTATAGAGCAGAGGTGGGGAACCTGTGGCCGCACGTGGCCCTCTAGATCCTCAAGTGCAGTCCTTTGATTGAATCCAGACTTCACAGAACAATCCTTAATAAAGTGATTTGTTCTATGAAACTTGGACTTAGTCCAATGGCCACACCCAAGGACCCAGAAGGCCACGTGTGGCCTAGAGGCTACAGGTTCCCCACCCCTGGCATAGAGTGTTTAAAAGCAGTCAACAGAGTAAGAAACAAAAGCTATAATTAGGGCATACTTGAAATCATCTAGAAACAGACACAGAATTTAGGAAGCATATAGTCCTAGAGCAGAGTTCTGATATAGTTGTTAGAGGAGATTTCAATTTTCCAGACATCTGTGGAAAGTCTTTT